>NW_026623428.1:167424-179016 GCF_030028575.1 Malurus melanocephalus
AAAAAACCAGACAGTAATTGATTGTTTTCAATGTCTGCTAGATTTAGATTAAGACCGAGATGCTTAATTTTCTCTGGAATGAAAGTAACTGCAGATGCAGGAATGAGCTTTAATAYTTAGGTTGCAATTATTGCTAAGTAGATAAGAGCAAGGGTTAGATGACTCCTGCCACAGAGCCCATTACTCAGTTGAGGCTGTTTTGGGGACAGCTACAGAGCTCAATCTTGGAATCCCTCTGCTGGGAGGAGAGTGCAGCTCTGAATGCCCTGACACCTCCCCCTTGCCCTCACTGCACACTGTGCCATGGCTTTTTCCTCAAGGCTATAAACATTGGTGATTTCTGCCTTGCCTACCTGGACAGGTCTTTATCCTTGTCACTGGGAGAGGGGACACATCTGTCACAAATCGCTTAAAATGTATTTTATCTGGTCTTGGGAAAGGTGAATGGAGMCGCTGATCTCTGTTGGTTGCTTTGAAATMATTTYTAAGAACTGTTAGAATAACTRCCTCTGCACATTCAAAATATTCTTTGAATTCTAAACTTATGRTGCTCAGATGGTTTTGGCTCTGATTTCCTGTGATGGCAAAACAGCTCTGCAGAGAGTCAGGATGGACCCTTGAGTGAATGCAGCTGAATGTTCCCTCTGTGAGGGAGGAGGTGTAAACATGCACCCACATTATCCTCCTGCTGAAGGGCAGCTCTGTGGTGGGAGCTGCATCTGCAGTCATGGCCTTTGCAAAATGGGGCATTTGTGTGAGCATTTGGGAATAAGTGGCTTCAGAAATGTCTGAAGCAGGCCTGTAAGCCAGCAGGATATCAGGCAGTGTCTTCAGCTGTGCTCTGTGTGCTCCTTTCAGGGCTTGTATCCAAAGCAGGGCAGCATTTCTTCCTCCAGCATTTTCTCAGCTCTCCTCTTTCTTCCCTACCAAGTAATTAAAAAAATTACATGCAGTAGTTAACAAGGTGCTTCCTCTTTTCTAAGCTAGCAAATGGATGTAATGTTTAATTGATGCTTCCTGGGGCAGAGTGGAAGGTTGAAACAACATTTTTGGAAATGCTTTTAACACATTTATGTTATCACTGGCAGTGCAYAGACTGGCTGGTTTGAAAACTGCTTGTGAATTGTGTACAACTTGAATTAGACAATAATTTGTACTATCGAATTTAAGATAGTAAGATAGTACAAATTTAACTAATTAAACTAATTTAAATAGCTGTTTTCAAGTTTTGTTTGCAGAAAGGTCRCTCCTGTGAGTCATTGAGCCGTAGGTCATATCTTGGTCTAATCCTGCATCAAGAGTTAGTTCATACAGGATGGTGAAATACTTCAGAGTGGCTTCATTGAGTTTTCACGATCTCAAACACTCAGCCCTAAACAGGGACCTCAGAATTTACACACATGAAATATAAACAAACTTACATTGTTCCATATAAAGTCTTAGTAGATATTCCAAACAATGTATGTACATTTTTTTTAGAAGTATGAAAAAGAAAAAAAAAAAGGAAAAAAACCCCCAGTTATTTCTATTAGAACAATCCAGTTTAGGTTCCAGGTTTTTCAGCATGGAGGGCTTTATTTCTAAGCTGACAGGTTGAGCTCAGGCCAAGGAGCTCTGGAGCAGCTCYTTCTCCTCAGGGGCGGTGTGCGGYCTGCCCGGGCCCAGGCGCTCGCGGTGGTACCGGGCGGTGATGGCAGCGTAGGCACAGCCATAGACAGCGGCCGCCAGCATCATCAGGCACACCACCCCACACACCACGCCCGTGATCACCACCGTGCCGATGGCGTGCCGCAGGCTCACCGGCCGGGCCTTGGCTTTGGGCTCGCAGCTGGCGCGGCCGCCATCGGCCTGTTCACCGTGGTGGCCGTGTTTCGGGGAGCCGCGGGGCTCCCAGCCGTGCTGGTGGCTGCTGGCCATGTGTACATGGGATGTCCTCAGGGGACAGGCACCAAACAGCTCGTAGGGCACTTTGAGAAGGTCCCTGCCCTTCCGAATGCCTGGCGCGGAGCAGATGATGCCGTCGCTTATTCCTCCTGGGGRAAAAAAATAATGGTGTCAATATCTGAGAGTTTCTGAATTAGGTTAATGTAAAATTAACGTCAACCTGGAGTGAATTTATCATCAGTTTCAGCTTCATACTTTTAAAGATTTATAGCTGTGTTTTAAAGGCTTTTGTTCATTTAGGTCAGTGGAGAGGTTATTACACTTCAGATCTCACATAAGGGAACATTTTCAGGAAGTAGTTCATCAGGAATTGGGTTATCTGTGTTTTTATGGATGCAAGTGTATCAAAACATTGGTGTTAGAAAAATAAGAGCTATCACAGACAAAGTATTGTTAACAGCAAATTCAGCTMATTCACAACAGGCTCCACACCACTTTTGTATAAGTAATCAGCAGTTTGGTCACATGCAAGCATCARAGCCTGGTTTAGTAAAATGAAAATTGTCCTACTGTTCCAAATTCTCAGTCTGAACTTACCTCCTGGGAGAAATAAATTAATTTCTTTTTATACTTAATTCCTTTAGAATTAAATCATGTTATCTTTTTCGCAGTACTACTCATGAATATTTTTAAAARCAGGTGTGACCAAAATACTGAGACTACTATTTATAAACTTCACTTTCCCCAATGTGATGCCATTACACATTTCTGTCAGGAAATTGCCAATGAACTGGGTACCTCTTCTGGTTACCAACAAATTAGGAAGTGATATTAGGTATTCTTAAAATATTGGAGAACTACTAAGTGATAATTGACAGGAAAACTAGAACTGTGGATTCYGTAATGCTTGCTCAGTACTGATATCTATCTTGACACAAAGACAGATATGTCATGCAACAGGTGAAAAGCTTTTAAACACTAGGTTGGTTTCTAGCAAAAATATATTGGTAGCATTAAAACAATTGTTTGTGCACAATAATACTTGTTTTATACATAGAAATGTCTCTCACACACATAGAAATATTCATTCACACACTAAAGAACACAGCTCTACCTGCCTGTGGTGTGTGTGCCTCCCTGCTCTTTCTCTGGGCACTAACATGAAGTCCCTCTCTATTCTAGTTTGCCACCTGTGTTTATAAAAGCCCTTCTATCCCAGCCTGTGAATAAGAATATATTTTAGTGTGTTTATTTGAGGAAGGGGCCTATGGTGTGAGGTAAATTTTTAAGGCGTAGAAGTGAAGATCAGTCAGATGCTGGATTTATGTTCTCACGGACAGTAAATGCAATGAGAAAAATCCCTCACCTCGGTATAGAAAACTCTCCAGCCACAGCTTCAGGCCAAAGACATTGCAATTGCATTGCCAGGGATTATCTTTGAAGAGAACCACTTTCAGGTTTGGAAGTGACTCCAGCAGAATTCTTTCCATTTTCTGRAGTTTGTTGTGCTTCACCGAGAGCAATGTTATATTCCCTGTGCGGTTCCCAAATGTCTCAGGCAGACGAACGATGCTGTTGGACGACAAGTCCAGTTCTTTCAGGTGTGGGAGGAAACTGAAAGTCTTGTTTTCTATATAATGGATCAAATKTCTGGTTAGGTTCAAAACCTGTAGATAGCGCAGCTTTTGGAAAGCCCCAGGTGCCACACTCGAGAGAGAATTATTAGACAAGTCTAAGATTTTGAGTAACGGCGTTGCAGTGAATGCGTTTTGGTTGATTCTCCAGATACGGTTGTTCTGCAGCTGCAGTATCTGGATTTCAGGAGGTAAACGGGCAGGAATTTCAGTGAACCCTCTGTTCTTGCAGTCTGCAGTCTTTGAAGCTGTGTTGCAGAGGCATTTCTCGGGGCAGCCACGAGCTGCGTGTGCTAAGGAGATGACGCTCCACACCAAAAGCCAGTTACCTGGACCACAAGCGAAAGAAAATTTAAAATTAATTTAAAATATTTGTCTTTTGGCAATATACAGGCCATAAACACAGCCAGAAGGTGTACAGCTCCATGATAAACATGAATACAGATACCACAGAGTGCATTTCTTTTACAAAAATCAGTAAATTACAGATAGTGTTGAAGTGCTTCTGTAATGGAGAATGAAGATAATGCTACCATGGTCTTAAAATGAAGTACTTCCCATGGCTTTATCTTAAGTGCAAATGGTTTTCAGGAGGATTTGCCATCAGCAGAGCAGTGATGTTTGAAGGGAATGTGAGAGTTTCTAAAAATCTTAAATTGAAATGTCACTCTTTCTATGGTAGTAACAAATTTAAGACCTTGTGTCAGAAGAATTACAAGCAGAACTTTTATTTTTTGTTGGCTTGACTAATATTGCAGCCTAGAAGAACTGAGTCAATGTACCATCAAAAGAATAACAAGTTTTAAATACAGCTATAAAAGCTAGTAGCAGTACTTTTTCAGCAATCCAGATTCTATAAGCTTCTTCTGTTTATGCTTTTTGCTTTAATTCCCTTCTCTGAATGCCAGCTGTACTTCCCAAAGATACAGGTTTCTGCACAATCAACAGACATTTGTCAATAAACTTCTAAAAATATGAATCAGTTGACAGGAGTATTTAGTAATATTTAGTATTTAKAATTATCTGCTGCTCCCTAAATATCTGATGTTCACGTGGTTTTAGCTGAAAAAAATAGAGTTTTTAGCTTTTATAKCTTACTAATAATCTTAAATTTAGAAAAAAAGCACCTTAAAGCTATGCTTATATGCATATAATGAAATTTTAAAAATTCAGATGGTGTTGAATAATTAGATTTTCTTTGACTAAAGAAAGTCAGAATCATGAATCCTTTTGTAACATTGTTTGTGAGATGCCTAAAATAATTTTTATTAGTTAATATTTCAATATACAAAACATTTAGATTTATTGCTACTTGAAACCTTTAGAAAATAAAGTACTTGCTGTTTATTGACTTACAGAGATCAAATGTGAATTACTAACAGGAAATACCATATTAATGTATGATTATAGTATGAAATAGGACAAATGTATAAATTCAAGTCATATTATGAGACTACAGTTTGACCACTATTAGCTACTCTTAATTTTTAATTTATTTTAATGAAATACTTATATTAAAATTATACATAATCTTCTGCAATACTGAATTCTGCATCATGGAGTTCACTTGAAAGAATCCAGCATTCCTGCAAGCAAGGTAAGMGACCCTTTGAGTTCATTACGCTGTYCTGCAACAGTTYGCTCCAGAAACTGAGACACAGCTTCCAGCCTAGAGGTGAAATCAACTCTTGCTTGGCAAGGAAATGCTTCACAAACAGAAAAATTGCATTATTAATTTACTGCAGTATCTCACCTTTCATTCTGCTGTGCTTGCTCCTCCCCTGGCAGAGGTTTCAGTCCAGATTTCTGATGTAGAACGGTAGYAGAAACTGTTTTGTCTTCAAATCTGTAACTGGCTCATCTCGTTTCCTTTTTTGAGGTTTTTTTTAGGTGGTATCTGTGACTTTCGTAAAAAGGTGACTATTTCTATTCAGTCATTCTATCAGCATTTGTTTTTTCCTTAATCACGGTCTTCTCTCTCCCCCCCTTTCTGACTCTCAGAGTCTTACTCTGCCTCTTAATCAGTCAACAAGCTATGCAAACAGTGTCTGTCCATCTCTGACTGGACAGCTGTAATGCACAAACAATGACCTGATAGCCTTGCCTCTTCAATTTATTTAATCTCCATCAAAAGCAAAGCACAAAATAAAGCTGYCTTTTATATATCCAGTATGGCTTCTGAGTTCTGGTGGATTATTAGCCAGGCTGTGTCAATTTTTGCAAGATCTGAACATGGATTTTGATTATCCTGGGCTGTGACTGGAGGCAGTGGAGTGTGTAATATCACTACAAACAGTCCTGTGGGTTGATGACATGGTTTTGACAGTGCCCTTGTTTGCTCTTTTAAGCTTATTCATCTGACATCCATTAGTTGTGCTGACAGGATTTTATTGCAAGGGAATGCAGGACTCGTGGCTCTTTCCATGAAAATGGCACACATCCTGGTACAGTCACCATGAATATTGAAGAAATTAATTTATTCTCAAAGCTATTGGAAAGGTGTGGCAGATGATGTTAAAATTGTACTATCTGTGCTTGCGTGGTGCCTTGACTTGTTTCTTTGTTATTTCTTCAATATAATTCACCCTGTGCCATCTACACCAACAAAAGGATTAATGACTTGTGACTGTGAAGGAACTCAGAGGTGTTGAAAGAAATGAGAGACCTGGGATATAACTGAGTCTTTCCAGGCCATATGATCACTCCATCTGTGAGCTGTCCTATGGAGAGGGACATTGTGCTGTCCTATAATACCTTTTTACCCTATAACCTTGGGTACAAAKTCTGCTTTTAGGTTCTTTTGAAAAGATCACATAAAGCTCATTTTCTAGGTCAAAATTTATATGCTATAGGAGTACCAGAAAAATCAAAGGAGTAATAGAAAAATCAGGTCATAAGGTCCAAACTGCTGTTGAAAGCAGGGTTTTTACCAGAGGTTATCCAGGGTCCTGCAGAGAATTGGATATTTTCCAGTAACAGAGATTCCATCACTCTATGAGACAATGTGTTGCTGTTCTCAGAATCAGTAATTTTTTCTTGCATCCAGTTAGAGTTTTCCTTGGAAAGCYGGCATTCTTCTTATCCAGTCACTATGAATCTTTGTGAAGAAACTAACTCCATCTTCTCCACAGGTACCTTTTGGTTACCCAAAGTCTRTGCTGAGTTCTTTGCCCCGCTGGCTCCCAGGGGAGAGCTGATCCTGTCAGAATCGTGAGCTTTGCTCAATTCTTTCTGACATCAGTCAAGATACCCAAAGGAACAGTGAATTCTTGTGAACAGCGAAGGGGAACGTAGGAAAGCTGTCATTCTGTAAAATAAACATGATTGTTCATCTTGAGGATCACAGGATTACAGCTGAGAGTGGCAGTCCTTACCATCCTTGACATTCTTGATGGATGACACCCTGTCCTGATACTGGGTAAAGCCTGGGATTTAGTGGAGAGGAACACTGCAGATGCAGATAACCTGGTGCCACAGTCATCCTGATTAACCCCAACTTTACAAAAAACAGGAGAGAAGCTTAAAGATCAGCTGCACTATACTTTAAATTAATGTTGGGTTAGTGCAAAAAAGCTTTTCTAACTTTTAGCATGTTAAATTTATTTGCAATTTCTACAACTCGTCTTAAGTAATACCTGTGAATTATTTTAGTGAAGGCAGAAGTGAAAGTAGAAAGGACTGTTATGAAATAGCATCATCCTTAGGAACTGTAGCCTTGTTAGCCGTGGATAGACTTTCAAAGAATGAAGTCAGGTCAGGTACTTGCTTGAGATGACAGTGGCAGCTCTTTTCATGATTTTTGATTATGTTGCAGGAGGCAACAGCCATTACATTACAGTTATGTGATAACACACAGTTAAATGCTCTTTGGTAGCTGAAATTTTGACTTGCAAATTCAAAGGGTTTATTTTTTAAATTATTTCTTCATCTTAACTATTTGGGGACCAGAAGGGTAAAGAAGCTCCCACTGGAGTTTATTTCATCTAACAGTGGGTTTAAAGAATGTCTCTTAACTGCCTCTCCTATCTTAGGTAAATCCTTGTAACTATAAGTGTATTATTTTTAGTGTGTAGCATATTACAGAGATGTTCACAGGACAAGGTCGCTGAAAGTTAAGCACTGTGGGAGGTTCAGTTCCAGCAATAATGCAGAGGTTGTTTTATTTACTTGGAATCATGGTATAAGAAGTTATTACTTTTTAAAAAATCTTCTCYTGGGTCCAGATTTGGAAACATATTATTAAATCTGTCTATTTGCTTTTCATGTAGATGTGGCTATTTTTTCCTTACATTGAGAACTCTGAATGAACATGTTTTGTAAACAGAAGTTCTCCAACCTATAATTCACGTCCTATTCCTATTTATTAGGAATAATACTTTGGTTGTGACAGAGAAGTCTGATGTGGTGAAAATTATAGTTGTKTCACAGGTAGAGATTTGCCAGAAACAGGATAACCATGAAACCTGCTCTCCTCCTGGCCTTTTGAACCGCCAGCAGGATTCTTTTCGGTTGTCTGATGTGGTGCAGCAGCTGTTTTTGCAGCCTCTGAAATTAGCTGGTTCYTTGCTGTAGCAAGGTTTGTTTCCCATTGCAAGGAGCAAGGGAGCCCCATGAGTTAAGATCTGCTCCCCACTGGCTGGGGGGGCAGTTCTGCCTCTGCTGTGCCAGCAAACTCTTTGTTGCAGCAATTGCTGCCATCTGCTTGGAAGGACTTGTGTGTGTAAGAATCATCTCTTCTGCAGAAGAACATTTTGTTAATTAAACTCTAGCAGAAAGGAAACAATTTAAATATTTCAAATATTTAAAARCGACAGGACTTGGATTCCACTGCATTGTGTATGGAGTCCAGGCAGACATGATTACATTCAAAAATGTTCCCAAGACCACAGTAGACAATTCCTATACATATTCTTTATTAGATTTACTTTCCTTATGCTTTTGAGTGGGAAGGAATTAAACCTTAGATACTTTCAGGGAATAGCATGTGCTTTCTCTTTGCTGTATGCATCTCCAGGTTGGTAAAACAGCTACGCTCTTTTTTGAGATCCTAAATGAAACTTTGGGCCATGCACACTCCTCTTCATTTTGGTTCAGGACAAAGATAAAATTCATATTTGTTGGTGAAACAGCCCACACATCTATTATTAAAATTCTTCCCCTTTAACTGGCACTTTAAAAAGTGCATCATGGAGAAAGGTTATGCCCTTTCCCAAAAGTCAGAATTTTGTGCAAGCAAAGGTGAGAGGGCTAAAGAAACCTGGGAGTCCCTCATGATTTGCTGTCTACAGGAGCAGCCCATGAACTCAGGACTCTCTCAGTTTTTTTCCTGGCAGGGCTCTAGGTTTTCAAAAGTTGACAAAATTTAGAGGAAAGCCCTGGATCCTACTTCTGCCTCCTTTTCACAAGAGAAGTGTAAGCCAAAGGATCAAACTAAATTTGGCTCAAGGAAGGTTTATACCTTAAAGATCTGGCCATGTTTTCCAGMGAGGTGGGCTTACGAATTTCTTTAGACCTGCTTTGCTTAGACAGGATAAGAGGGGAGTAATAGCAGCTAGAATTTAATAATATCAAATACTGATTATGACACAGCAAAAGGAGACACCATGATTTCCATAAATTTCTTTGTGTCTGAGTTGTTATGAATTATTTGATAGTGTCCCTTTCAGGTGGGAAGTAATGTTGTCACCCCTAGAAACAAGAAACCAGGCAGAGGGTTGTGATTTCGTACAGAAGAGCCCAGTTTTCTTCTTTCCAGTGGCTAGTTTTGCCTTACTTAGATAACATCTGGTACTTGTTTATACAGTGCCTAATTAATCTATGAAATGCATTGTTGGAAGTTATCCTTGGGCCAGAAGATTAGTAGGATTCATATATAATCTGGAGCCATAGTTACCTCATGGGGCAAAAAAAAAAAATTAGAAGGGATATAAACTTTCACTCTTAAGGCCTTTAATCAACCACTAATGACAGAACTTATGGAGAAAAGCCTTTCCCTGTGGGCAGTTTTTTTCCATAATTATTATTTATGGGAATTTTTACACCTTCCTCTGGCACCTCCAGAAGAGGCCGGTGTTTGAGATGTAATAGTGGACAAGATGAAGTGGACCATGCTGAAATTCACAAGTCACAAATTGTTGTGGTATTATAACTCTTAATATAATGCTGCCAGAAGTTAGTTTGGCTTCTACTCCTCTCCCCATAACTAAAWGAGAAGAAATAAATGAAGGTGAGAAGGGCTTAGCTGGGAAATGCAGACACACCAGCCTTGCAGTGTGCTTTGGTGGGTAGAAAAATTACCAGAATGGATGCAAGGCCTTCAGAATGAGGAGGAGCACAGGRAATAAAGATGCTGGGCCTCTTTACCTTAATTGCAAGTTAGATGAAGTTGCAGCAAGAGGCAGATTAAGTGTCAGCAGAGTATTTGTTCCATCACAAACAGCAGCAGGGGGTGCAGATTCAATTTTCAATCATTTCCTGACTAACGTCAACCACCTGCTATATATGCTGAGMATCCACAGATAGAATTTATCTCCACTAAGAGTAAATTAATGAACTCATTTTGCCATTACTGCAAATAGAAAAAGKTATTGCTTGACATCAAGCTAAGAGAAATGAAAGAAATAAAACAGGCGGGAAAAAACATGCAAAAAAATAAGAACAGGTGTACCCTTCATTTATCTTGACATTTAAATGCTTTTTGCCTGCTCTTAAACATGTTAAAATTGAGACCACTCACTGTTTTTCTAGATAGCTTAGTCTCCATCAAAGTTTTTTTCTAAGCTTTCATTTAGTGRTTTTGTTTCCTTTTTATATTTAATGAGAATTTCTGTTCATGGTCATGGCTCACCCTGGACTCAAACTTAAGACCAGAATATAAATCTCCTGTGCATTCTGAGTGGTTGATTTACTAGGGCAGCTCTTGTAAGTTTTGGAAGGGTTTTTTTGAACAGCATCTGTAAAAGGCCTTTGAAATGTTCACAGTGTATGAAGAAAGATTTTAAAGTGCAGTRAATGTTTCTTAAACTGCTGCTCGCCGATTGTGCTACAAAATAGAACTCTCGCTTCATTGATTCCTTTTGTGCTTTTAAGGCAAACTGCAGAAGTTCAGTAAAACTCAGTGTTAAATGTGGGGAACTCCTCTGTTTATGGGCTCAAAAGGACTCTCTCTCTTTGCCCTAGCAGTCACTTGARCACAGAAACTTGCAGATGCAGGGATGACATTTGCTGCTGTAAAAAGTCAAATGCTTACACCTCTGCAATTCCTGCAACACTTTGGAAATAGCCACAGGAGGCTTTGTTGGCTTTTTTTTTAAAAATTAATTTAGCATGGTAGTAAATAACCTGGCATCAAAATGATGCAGCGGATAAAATGTTAAATTAATAATATTTTTTTATTGAATCATCAGTAGAAATAGACTGATCAGGACTGAGCTGTCAGTAGCTTTGGATTCAAGCTGTGAGGGAACATTTCCCTTCTATGATGTTTTGCTCCAAGAGGAAAGGTAACTGTAACTCCTGAAAGGATCTCAGATGGTGTTATCCTTTTCTCCCTCTCCACTATTTAATCTGTCAGCAGGTTTTAAACACCGAGGATGTTTTTAAAATACCTTTTCTCTCCACAGAATATTTTAAATGAAGTAACAGGATAAGTCATGTACATAGCTAGACTTCTCATCCCTCAAGTTTAGTTGGTTCTGCAGTTTTCAGACATGATGAATCCCTGGGAAACTTAGCCAATATGCRGGATAATGATGCTTCTGTTTAGAATTTGTAAAATAGGCCACTGAGAGAACTTTTGTTTAAAAAAAATAAAAAGAAAATACTCTTTCAGAGGGCATTTTATTAATGAGAATTACAATACTGGAAAATCTGTTATAGATTAGTGAAGAACAGTAACAGTGTATCCAAATGGAACTGGTTGGATAATTAAATTCRTTTAATAGGTCCTGAAATTTAAACCTCTTGATCCCACTGACGTAAACATGGCTCTTAAAAGTCATGGAACTTGATTCTAAAAGTGTAATGTGGGAGAGAAACGCTGGGACGATGATTACGGATTTCAGATACCCTGGGA
>NW_026623428.1:179039-185683 GCF_030028575.1 Malurus melanocephalus
AAAAAAAAAGAAGAATAACCTCCAAAACTGTAGCTGTGAAATATAAAAAGAAGGTTTAATAAAACCTTGTTTATGTGGAGCTTATATGAGCAACATGGCTGGGATAACCAAGTGAAAAGTAAAGGATACTAACAATTGAAATAATTAAGGAACATCATGTTTCCACTGTTCTTACACTCTTTTACCTGTCCTGCATTATCTTGTATATTTTGGTTATATGTTCTTCTGTATCTCTCATTTGGTTTACTATTTTCATGCTGAGAATCCCCAAAGATCCTCATTCTATGGTTTCTCCTCTCAATTTTTTTTTTCAGTATTGATTATAACTTATAGAGTATGTGCAGTGTATAATTGTCTTTTCTTGATTTGGTGAAAAGGAATATCATTAACTGAGTTTTAACACATCTGTTAGGAGGATGATACCAAATGTCTGACAGGCTGTGTGCTGAGTAAGACGGAAAATGTTTCAGCAAGATTGGTATAAATTATGAAGTCCTGACAAGTCAGAACACTCAGCTATGCCTCATTTTCATTTGTACTACYAAAAGTTATCTTTAAGCTTTTAACTGTGCCTTCTATCTTACTGTCTCTTAAAGTGCTGAAGGATGAAATTTTTTTCAAGMACATGCATTGGTTGAGAGGACAACAAATTAAAAAAAAACAGTTGAAATGCCTGTGGAAAAAAATTAAGAAAGTACTGCATAAGAGCAGATTATTAGCCCTAAAATTCAGACAACTTTAAATGTTGATCTCATCTTCTGTCTTCCATGTTTGCACTTGATTTCTGCACCAACACTGGGTGATACTGAAGTATACAGGTAATGCATATTATAATTTAATACGATGCCTTATTATCCAAAAGGACTTCTATTTTACTATTCTTTAATTTATGATGGGATCTTAAAAGCACCCAAACTAGCTGAGCTTTGTCTGTAAAGCTATAGCTGTCTTAAGCAAAAAGGGTGTGTTTTCATCTTTATTTGCAGATCTGCAGTCTGTTATTTTGGAAAATAATGGCAGGGCTGGGCTCGGTTCCTCATGTTTTGGCTGAGGCTTTTTATCCCTTTCCCTTTCCAAAATGCCAGTGTCCATTTTCTCTCCATCTCAGTGTTTCTGCAGAGTTGAACAGATGARTTCAAAGAGCAGCACTACAGATTTCTCTCAAAGTGCTCTGGGGTAGTGTGGGGCTCACTGCTTTTAGAAGCTGAAGTTACACATCGTTTGCCTACTTTGGGGAAATAATAATTTCCATACCTCGAGTTTTTTTGGTGTCATTAAGATCTTAAATGGCTTTCATTAGTTACTGCTATGAGCTT
Source organism: Malurus melanocephalus (assembly GCF_030028575.1). Taxonomy (NCBI): domain Eukaryota; kingdom Metazoa; phylum Chordata; class Aves; order Passeriformes; family Maluridae; genus Malurus; species Malurus melanocephalus. Next base: position 180,356 of record NW_026623428.1, read on the forward strand.
CTTTTCTATAAACCTGTTAGAAAGAAGAAAGAACAGAGCTCTCTGTAATTTGTGGTGATTTGGAGATGTAATGGTCAAACATAGGCACTACAGTGAACATTTATATTTAAAGCAATTGTAGTACAAGCTTTTCCTTGGAAACTAAATGCTCTCTCTACTTTTCTCTGTGCCATCAATTGGTCATTCTTTTCCATATTGCTGCTCTCCTAGCTTTCCTAGCCTGTTTTAGAACTTCTGTGGATTTTCTTACATGAAAATGTAAGAAAGTTTTGAAAAAGAAGTTACCGAATGCTTGATTTTCTGTAATGCTTTATCTAAATGGAACTTGGGTGAAATTAGTCACATAGAGCATTTCATCAGAGTACACTGCAGATTTAAACCCAAAAAGTAAAAATCCCTGTTTGTCTCCCATCCTCTTCATTGCACTGGCACAGCACTCTTGCTAAGGCATTTCTTGCCCCTTTAAATATTCCTAATTAGGACTTTGGGCCTGGTTCTTCTTCTAAAATCTTAGGGAAATGTGTCACCCTTCCTTCAACACAGGATTTGAACTCTWAGTGTGACTACAGCACATCCTTTCTGGTGTTTTGAATAAGGAWATTATTAGTGAACAGAATAGACCACTCAAGGATTCAAAACTTTCTACACCTTTTTGGACAGATGATGGCATCTGCCAGGTTTTGGTCTCTAGAGTTCTTATTAGGCTAAACTTGTGTGGGGGAAAAAAAAAATCACTCTGAAGAAGAGTATCTGTTTGATTTTAGCTGCTATTTGTAGGTGTCTTTAGACCAGGAACAGCTTTCAGKGCTTCACATCCTGGATCCACCTTTTCTCCTGGGCAGATGTTCTCTGCTGGAAGTGTCAAAGAAATCCAGATTCCATGGGAATAATTTCCTTATGTATGCATATTATTAAACATGGGCAAAGTTGATATTTTATAAAATAGATTATTTTACAGATAGAAGAGCGGTTAGCACATTTTAAGCAATGGCAACTCTGATATCCCKTGTTTTTCAGAGATGGGCTGAACAATGGAGGGTTTCCCATGGTAAAAGCATTGCTGTAAATGTTTCTTCTGGTAATGTAATTAGGAAGTTTTGGCTCCAGTAAACGTAACTTAAACAAAACATGTTGTCCTCGGCAAACTTGTTAAACAGGCATAGCCTTGTCTAAAAAGAAAGCAGGGACAGACAGTGTTCCCATGGAAACTCAGTTAAAATTCTGATTTGGATAYGAGCATAATCAGTGCTACAATCTAAATTCACTGAATTAAATGAAAAAGAGTCTTAGTTATGAAGGCAACAGTATAAAAGTATCTCTGTGCATGCAAGAGTCAGAGCCTTCCATCCTTATAAATTCTAACTACATGTTAAAACAGAATAAAGCAGGGAAAATTGTATGAGACCCTTCTCTTTTTGACTTCTGTGGCCATTTGTGCCATTTTTTTAATACAAAAATTTTTTTAATACAAAAATTGATGTAACAATATAAACTGAATCTGTTGAAATATACTTTAGTGCAGTCTGTTATAGTTTACTGCTAATGTGTGGTTCTGATTTCCTTTTATTTTAAATAAAAGGGCTTTTCCCTTAAGGCAGGATATATCAGCCCTGTACTGCGAGATAATGTTTGCTTCTGTTACAGATGTGCTTAGAAATTTATTAGTTCTGGAAAAGGCTCTGTCATTCGTTTTGTAAAACAGCAGAAAAATACAGAATTGATTGAATTTGCCTTAATTAGAAAATCAAATATGTTTCCTAAATGTGTTGTAGCAGAATTTCCAGGAGAACCTTTGTCATTTAGAAGTGTCTACATTTTGGAAAGTGGTAATTCACAGTTATTTTGATGCCTAGGAATATGATAGAGACTTGAGAATAGCAGCCCAACCTTCACTGATTGCAGTGTGGAATGAGTGCTTCTGGAAAGCCCATCARGACCAGCACCCCTGGAATGTGCCTGAACAGCTCTAAAACCTGKCCTTTGCAGGGTTAGCTTTCCTTGGGAGTCAATAACAGGTTTGCCTGTGCACAGCAGCACAATCTCTGGAAAGTGCTGCCAAAAGTCCTTCCTTTGAGTGGGGTTTGAGGGGCTTTTGATTTCTCCAGAGCTCCATTCTCATCGTGTGCTGGGCATCCCTTAACCCTCCCAGACCCCAGTGAGCCCTGAGTGCTCAGCACCTTCCAGGCAAAAGCCCCAGCTGAATTTGCACCTATCACACAACTTATTAGAAAGCGAAGCTGTTTTGCATGACAAATCCTTAGTTTAATGTATAATCAGACAGGTCCCTTTCAGAAACCTTCCTGAATTATTTCAAAGCTCTTACATTAAAGAGGATTATCTTTGGTGCCTGTGATATTGATTTCCCTCAAAACTTATCAATTTATACTTCTTAAAAATGCCTTAAGGCTGAATTGACAACTAAATCCTACAAATCATTAGTATATAAATTGTATTCGACTGCTTGTTGAAGTATCTGGATAGCAGTTTATGAGAAGTAAGTATGGTCCATTTGTAGCTTTATTGTGAAAGTCATGTCAGCACTTACACTCTTTCCAGGAGTTAATAACTCACCCAGAGAAGTTCACCTATGGCCATAACTTGACCTGCAGATCTTAGGCAATKCTGACATTTTATGAAAAAATTTAAAAGTCTGTCAGTCCCTTTTAACTTTATCAGTCTCAACATTTTTAAAGGCCTTATTTCTTTGTGGTTTTTTTTTTCTTGAATTATCAATGAAAACATTTATTAATTTTGGATTTTGTCATAAGTTAGTYGATATATTGTACTTTGTATTTCGTAGTTTTAAGGAGGTGATCTCATCTTTGTCTAATGAAGCAAACAAGCTCTTGGCTAATTTTCAGCAATATGAAAGCACCTTTTATTATGTTAATAGTCACCAAATGAGACAAAGCAACCATTACTGCTGACACCTCTGTAGGCTCATGTAACAATTCTGAAGATGTTGGTTTCTTATTCTGGTGAGCAAATGAGTAAAATAGAAAGTTTTCATTCTAACCCTGATTGCTTGAGCTCTTGGATGACATTAGCTGTTCTCYAGTTCATGTGCATGAAATTCTACACATTGGATAAAGCAAAAGATAAATTATTTTCCCTGATACAGGTCATTGCTAAGAGGTATAGTTAACATTTCTTGGCCGTGTTTCAAAATCATGGCAGTAAAATGTTCTTATGAAATAAAGTTTAGCTAAATGTGAAAATGTTTAGGTTACAGCCAATGTTAATCCATGGTTTTAAAAACTGACTTTCAAGTGGGCTATACATATGAATATACTGAATGCACCTTGAAAGATGATGTTTCTTTTTATTTAACACATAAAAAGTAGGAGGATATGAAAGAGATGAAAATTTATGTCAGTACACTGGAAAATCTTTCAGCATTATCAATCTAAGATTTCTTTCAATTCCTGACATGGTTTAAACCTCTAGTTCAGGAGATTTCAAGAATGCCAGTTTATAGTTCAAATTCTAGCTCCTAATTTTGTTTAACAAATAGGCAACTGTGGTCAGTTATTTAGTGACATGAATATTACATAAAAAATACATTTTTGATCCAAAAATGATAAAACCCTAGGCAAATAAAACTGCTTTTGCAGTAAACTTCTGGAAAAGTTTAGCATCTGTATCTTTAAAAATCATTCAGTAAAAGACACAAACATAAATCAGGTTGCAAATCCACCAGTGCTATTTTCTTTGTACTTGCAACTGAAGAATATTGTGGTACTACTTTATTTCAAACACATAAAAAGACATTCACTGAGTCTTTTATGTACTTTTTTGTACTTTTCTAAGACTATAGATTATCACCATATGGTTAAACAGCAAAAACACTTTTAAATTAAGTAAAACATTTAAAAAATAATAAAAATTAAATAGAAATAATAATAGAAGAAAAAAAAATAAAACCTTGGGAACTATACTGGAGCATTACAGTAAACATTTAACTTATGAATCATCTAATAGATATGGTGTTGAAAGGCTGGAGACTTTTATTCATTATGAGGTCCTTCTGATGTATTATTTGACTTCAAGTAGCATGACTCATATTTTCAGAAATTCGACGTAATTTGTTAATCACAATATAGCACAAACAGTTTGTAGAGATTGTCATTGTTATTGTAATTCAGTAAATAACAGATCCAAAACTTATTTCCAAATGATGTGGTTTGATAAAATGTCTATGTTTCCTCATTCAGTGTCCCAAGCTTGGTCTGACTGATGGGGTTTCATGTGTTCATAGACCTTGAAAGGAAAAAAGTCCCCCCTGTGACAGCAGAGGGAGGGGATGGTTGGCAGTCAGGGAATGCTGGATTCAGTCAATCCCCTCTCCCTGCAAGRACTGGCACCAGCACAATCTCCATTCCTTGGTCCCAGCTCTGTGATGGAGGGACMTTGAACTGCCAGGAGACAAACTGGACACAGAACTCACTCGTGACTTCACTGTGCAGTGGATGCCACGAGATTTATCTGCAGTGTCTGGTCCAAACTGTTCTTTGTCTGGTGGCAGCACAGCGTGTACCCGATCTGCTGTGGGAGGGGTAAAACCACTTTGGAAATAGTGATGGAAGCTTTGCCCAAGTCTGAGCTCAGCCTTTCTCACGATGCTGAGATTTGTAGAAACTTTTTTTTTTTTTTTTTTTTTTTTATGGTTAGTATGCTTAGGTAGTAGCCAGGATCAAGTCTGAAAAGAAAATACGATCAAGGATGGAATGTGTTATGTTTTAGTTATAAGTGGAAGCAGAAAGTCTTATACATCCTAAGAGAATCTGGTCAAAGCCTCTAAGAGTTCAGATAAATATCCTAATTTCTGGCTGTTTGTCTGGACTTTGAGCCTCTTAGGGTTCCTTAACTGCCAACTGGAAATCACAGCCTTCTGGCTGAGATGGAAAGCTACTCTGGCTATGCTGCTCTAAACTAAGACCTCAGCTGTAAGAAGCAAAGCTTTTTCTGAGAACTTGACAAGTCCTGGATCTTCCCTTAAGGTTTATAAAAGTGCTTACAAATGCATAGTGTTCCTATTTTTTGTTTCAGTCATGAGTTGTACTTGAATCGCAAGAAAACCCTATAAAACTAAAAAATGGTTGGGGAGTTATAAAAATACTCTCACTACTTCATTATTTTAGCATTACTGTGGTCAGATTTCAATCTTCACATGCTTCCTATACCATTGGAATTCAGAAATATTTCTTAGAGCAGTGGCCATGCTAGGAGAGGCTGGAAGAAAGTTGAAGACTCGTAGGAATTCATAAAAGCTCTGCCACCAGCACAGTTTCCTCTGTGACAGCTCTTGCCTTCTCTCTGCAGGCTGCT
>NW_026623428.1:185851-190049 GCF_030028575.1 Malurus melanocephalus
AGACACCAGGGTTTGGCTTTTCCTTGCCTCACCCTCTTCAGACTGGGCCATCTCAGCCTCTCCTTTATGCCATCACTGCTCTCCTTGTACTCCTTTATTCCTCATATTCCTGAGGAGCAAGGTGYCTGTCTTCCCAGCACAGTGAATTTAGTGTAATTTTGCGTGCCAAGTGCTTACCTTCCTCCTAGCTTCTAGGACATTTGTTTCAGAGGGGTTTTTTTTTGGAGATTTTTAAGTTACAGATGGTTTCTCAAGTACCTCCCTCGAGCTGTGCTCCTGGTATACAAAGTTTATCCCGGGATAAATGGGCAGATTTCTGCAGGGGCCCTTTGTCACAGCCTTGGCAGCACAAAGCCACTGTTCTGTAGAGTTTGGAGCAGAGGAAAACCGTCTGGATGATAATTTACTGATAACCTGCTCCCTCCAAGCTCCTCTCTGAAGACTCCTGAGCAGGCAATGGACTTCCAGTCACCAGTGCCTGTATTTTTTTATGTTTTCACTCAATTTATATCCTTGTTGCATTTCCTCCCACTCCTGCTGCTGCTTCATTAGTGTCCAGAAGAAATATGTGTGTCGGGGAGCCAGGGGGAGTCTGGTTTGTGATGATGTTCCCAGACTGCCCTCCACAGTTCCCTTTGTCAGGGCTTGGCTGCAAACCAAACCCTTCAGCTTTCCCTGCTGGGCTGAGTTTGGATTAACTTCGGCCTCCCAGCAATCATCATCATCATCATCATCCCCATCATCCTCATCCTCACCCTCATAATCATCACCATCATCCTGCTCCCCTTCCAGCTTGGCCCCACACCAAGCTCCCAAAATCTCCTTCCTTCCTGCTCTACCTTGTTCTCCAGGAAACACCAATTGATACTGCCTTCCTGCTGCCTTGGGAGTTTCCTTGCACACAGGAGCTTCAACACTAATTGTAAAAATCTCCTGGAGGAAAATAGCAGGTTTGAGGATCAGATGGAAAGAGGGAGGAATAATCCTGCTGCAACTTCCCACTGCCCATTTAAGGAGAATTCACTCATTTACACTTTGCACCACAAAGGCTCTGATGAAGGAATTAATCTTTGTGTTGCCACATCTYATGAAGTGTTCAGATGGATGATACTGGAGCATAACTCTGGTACTTATCACACAGATATGTTATTGTCAGAGTTCCTGTTGGAATACCTCTGATTTGTTAGCTAAAACTTGKAATTGAGGGGAGAAAAATACCCAGATTTTATTTTTAACTATTCTACGTAAAACACTCGTGGTTTATAAGTTTTTTTATCATCTTTAGTGGTGGGAGTCTCCTATTAATCTGTACTGGCTGTTCTTGACAGTCACAGTGTTCATTTCTCAGGATTGTGTTGGGATGTAGAGTCAGTGTCTCGTTCCTTGCCTGAGTTAAACACTGAAGACAGATTTGGAGCTGAAACAGATTTAGAGTATAAATAGAAGTACAATCAACTTTTTTTTTTAAGTATTCAAGTGTATTCTGGAATATCTCAGATGTAGTTGTTAGATATTTAAGTGATAATCAGAGTTAATACTAGTAGGGAGGAAGAAGAGCRTYGTAAAGAGTCTAAACTCAATACACAAAGGTGATACAGATTGAAAAATAATCCTGCTACAACTCTGTATCCAAGATTTCTTAYTTTGAAGCCAAGTTAAACCTCATTTAAGATAATTCCATCGGAAATAGGAGGCCAAAATGTCCTCAAGATTTGACATCTTGTATGTATGAGAAAGGGTATTAATCTCTATCGTATTCTGTGGGAAAAGGAATGGAGACCAAAAGATATTTTTGTAACCTTTCTGATCTAGTGCTTAAATGCAGTGTAATAGTGTATAGGTATTTCAGAGAATGGAAATCCCTTCAGATTTTACTGCTTTTTCCTATAATTGTGTATTTGGAATCCATTTGTCAGGTTTATAGGGAGACTCAACTCCTCTCTTGCCTGAAATAAATCAGTCTAATCTGTTTTCCTCTCTTATTTTAAGTAGGAAATTTTTCTTTTTACTTAGAACCTAAGAAGGATTCTAATTCTCTGCTCAGAAGTAATTTGTTGAGGAAGGATTTTCTTATCCTTCTGTCTTTTTCTTACCCACAGAGATTGAAAAGGACACAAGCAATCCTGATCTGTTCTGAGTAGTTATTTGTTTTTCTTCATGTTTGCCTTGATACTAAGCAGCATTTGAGCATTTCCCAGTGCTTCCATCCTGAAAGCAGCCCACTAAAAGAGTGAAATATTACCCTCAGCCATGGAATTGATGCATAAGGAAATTACTTATTTAACAATAATTATCACTGAGCCAAGAATTTAACTTTGTCATTCTCAACCATCTGTTGTTTCATAGGGCCTGCACTACAAAAATAGCAGCCACTCTGTTAAGCACTGGGAAGAAATCTTAGGGAGTTAATAACTGTTTTCCACAGGCAGAATTAAAGGTATTTATTTGAGTCAGCTAAGTAAATTTGCTTATGTGATGAAAACAAAAAATTGGATTTGCAATATTCATTAGAAATGATACATTTTGTGTTGCATAACATAAAATACCCCTCCAGCAGCTCCCATCAATTGTTCTCCTGCCTGCAGCTCCAGCCCACCCTCCTCTGTGACATTAGAGAAAAAGGCAGCAGGGAACACAAAACTCGTTTTTTTCCTGCCTGAAGAAAAAACAATTTTTATCCTTTGGCCATTTTGGTTGATCCAAGCCTACAAATGTGGAAGAATACTTTATACTTTAAAATGTGCGCTCCACACAAAGGTCAGTCAGAGTTTCTATTATTTGTGACAGTTACCTGGGTACCTTCCTGAACAATATTTAGAATCATTTCAGTGCAATTACAGCTTTTTAATCTTAATCTCTGAGGTAGCTGTTATACCCAGAAGGCTAAACTAGGAATTAGTGATACGGGAGATGTAATTTTTTTAAGTTTTTCTTTTTCCCCCACATGTAGCCAGTTTATAAAACAGATTTAAATATTGGGTGTCTTGGAGCACAGATATTTTATTCTGAAGTTCTCAAATGCTGAAGGATTAGGGATTTCTCAGGAGAATGCATTGACTCTGAAACCTTTTGAAGTGTATTTGGATAGCTCTTATGGCATTAAATGACCAAACAAAAAAAAAAAATGTCATCTTCTAGTCACAAAGTTCTTGAGAATCTCAGGAGGGAAAAGCCTGCAGAAATGCTCTAGTATCACATGAGGGGTTGAAAAAGAATTATTTTCCTCTACATTAACAGTGGTAATTCTTTCAAATCTAGAGGCATTCAAATAATTTTTAGCTGAATTTTAGGAACTATTAGTAATTTTCATTTACTAAATAGTATGCAGGATATAGAACATTTAGAAGCTACTCATTCTGTGACAGAGAAGTTCCCGTGGGGAATTGGGCAAGGAATGATGTGTAAATGAGACAAAACTGTTGAGATTTGGACTTCAGGAGGGCAGACTTTAACCTATTTAAGAGACTTATCCAGAGAGTTCCTTGGGAAGCAGCCCTTAAAAGCAAAGGAGTGCAGGAAGGGTGGGCATACTTCAAAAGAGAGATCTTGAGGGCACAGGAACAGACTGTTCCAGTGCGACGAAAGATGAGTGGGCGAGGCAAATGTCCATCCTGGATGGACAATGAGGTTTGGAAGCAACTTAGGAACAAAAAGAGGMTRTATCATCTTTGGAAGGAGGGTCAGGTCTCTCAGGAAGTATTTAAGGAGGCTGCTAGGGCATGTAGGAAAAAAATTAGGGAGGCCAAAGCTCAGTATGAACTCAATTTGGCAACCCTTGTGAAGGATRATAGAAAAYGCTTTTACAAATATATCAATGAAAAAAGGAAGGGCAAGACCGACCTTTGTTGTCTATTGGATGCGGAAGGGAATTTAGTAACTGCAGATGAGAAGAAAGCGGAAGTGCTTARTGACTTCTTTGCCTCGGTCTTTACTGAAAAAACACATGGTGCTCAGGACAACTGTCCTCCTGGGTTGGTACATAGTGTCAGGGAGCAGAACAGTCCCCCTGTTATCCAAGAGGAGGCAGTCAGGGAACTGCATCCACCAGGCGGGTTACCTGGTCATAAAAGGAGACCAGGTTGGTCAAACATGACCTACCCCTTCTAAACCCATGYTGGCTGGSTCTGATCCCCTGTCCATCCTGTAGGTGCTGTRTAATAGCACTCAATATAAACTGTTCCATGACCTTCCCTGGTAC
>NW_026623428.1:191688-206863 GCF_030028575.1 Malurus melanocephalus
TTTTTTTTTTTTTTTTTTTTTGTTAAGGCAGGCAGTAACTAAGTGGATAATGCCTATACCTTCAGTTTCAGCACAAATTACACTACTGCTGAAATTGCAGAATCAGTTCAAGTGGGAGCATGCCCAGCATTCCTCACTGTTTCATTTTCCCTCAAGTCTGTCCAAGAAAGCATCAAAATCTTAGAGCTGGTGCTATGAAACCAAACCTGCAGCTGCCTCTTCTCATCCTCATGGACAGGGATGCTCTGCATTTCATAGAAATTAATCCCAGTGTTTCCATTGTTATGCTACARCATTCCATTGTGCAACTCAGTGAAACATGCACATGGAAACTTTTACAGATGAGCTTTGCTGTAATTATCTTTTTACTCTGTCAGATTCTGATATGTGGTGTGTTTTGTACAGACACAGAAACCTTTCAATGCATATTGACTTCCTTTTTCTGTAAGAGCCGTGAAAGTTGCCACTTTCCTACAAAATATTTAYACTTAAATCAGAATCATAAGATAATTTGAAGTGGGAGGGATCTCCTGAGCTCATCTAGTCCATTATCCTTCTCAGATTTGTATACACATACAACTTCCTGAGGGGAGAATAATACTTTTGCCTTTTTAATTAATGTTTCTTACACTTTCATTAATAGTTTTCAAGAACAATAGTTTTCTGGGTGGTGGTATCCACCCAGACATGTTGTGATTTCCTTGTGGAGAGTTCCTGAAAGTGTGTGTGTGTTGTGCCTCCATTTCAGGATGTGCTGAGAATGGAGCTCAAGGCAAGCAATGGATGGAGCAAACTCTGCTGCTTGGCTGTCAGAGAGCAACTTCTCATGGGCCATAACATTAATTCCTGGATAATAAAATGGTGCTGGAGAGTCTCCTCTGCTCTTTATTCAAAATGAGAACAGGATTTCTCTACTTGCTCTCTGAAGCAAAAAAATCCATGAGTTACAAATAGCAGAAAAATATTTATAACTTTTTCTGATAAAGAAATTCCTTATGTAATTTCACATCCCACTGTATCAGATTTTATTTCACGTACTTTTCCCTACCTGCTAACACAAAGTAAAATATATGCATGACATCAGTGTGTGCATTTGCAAAAGCAAGTACCAGTAATCTAAATGTAAATATGTTTTTAAATGATTCCTGCTGTAGACCCTAGAGGAGGAATGAATAAATGAAATTTTGCCTGGTTTTCCAAAACAACTTTTTTTTTTTTTTTGCTTTGTTTTTAAACAAAGCATTTTTTTTTTTTTTTTTGCTTTGTTTTTAAACAAAGCATTGTAGCAAAGAATTTTCTAGGAGTTAGATCTTCAGAGTTTTTAAGGCTTTAAAACTGAAGCTTTTTTAAATCCTCTCCTTTTAAGCAAATGAACCCAGAAGAATCTACTGCCTTTGGAGCTTAAGCAAACCTCAGTGCATTTTTCTCTTGCTCTTTAATAGAAATGATGATAGGAACATCAGACTAGGCTGGAAGAAAACTTCATTGATATTTGGAAACAAAAAAATCTCRCCTGAGATTATGAGAAATATATAACTTAAACCAGTATTATCTTGAATAATCATTTTTAAGAATTGTAATCCATTATCATTAATATAGTTTTTCAAAAATAATGATACCCAGTATTATTTGCCAGATACTTTCCTTTGACAGMATTGCACATAATACTCTTTCCTTCAATTTTTTCAAACACATTTTTAATGATTCTTTCGTTGGACTGATTAATCTATGGATTAAACGACCTCAAAATAAATCATCACCTGAAATGTTCACCAACACTTTCATGTTTTTACAGCAAATCTTCACGGGTTTCAGCAGAAAACACWTTGTGTGGGTTTCCTACAGCTGTTATATTGGTGCCAGTACAATATAAATTAGATTGGTGTGAACATAAATATGTTCAGCTTGTGGTTCTTTGGTGTTAATTATGGAGACAGGCAATTTGAATAATTCCTTTCTTTTTTTTTTGCCATATGTATTCTTCACATTATACAACCAACATCTTTCTGTTTAAACTGTAAATGGTTTAAAGTGTGACTGTGTAGTTTCTTCAATTTAATTAGGTGTGGGGTTTTATTTTGGGTTTACTTTCTCTTCTCATTATAAGACTTTTTCTTTCTGAGTAATTTTAAATAATCATTAAGCATGCTGGGTTTTTGTTTTTGTTTTTGTCTTTCTCAGCTGTAGGTATCCAGATGAAACTTGAATTTTTCCAGCGGAAATTTTGGACTGCAAGCAGACAGGTATAKCTTAAATTGAAGTTTTCTTTGTTATTGAATCCACAAAGCTTTGTAACTGTGAAAGTGATGATTTTRCCACTAGCAAACTATGGTAAATAAACAATGTATTTGAAGACTTTTTTTCTGGTTTTACATTTGGGTTCATCATTACAGAAAAGGAGAATTCAGTGAACTGCAGTTGCTTGATCCCATATTTTTGGAAGCAATTAGAAAGTTTAGAAAGTTTATTAATTTTAGGCCCCAATACATAAAGAGCTACTTTGTTAGCTGGTTTTTCTCCCTTAGAAAAAGTGTAAACAGTAGACAAAGCATGATATTTGTTTCCAGTGATAGCAGAATCATGACTTTTCCCTGAGGTTTTCTCTCTGAATRAACTGCATTGCTGAATCATGGTTGGCATTCATCCTCTTCAATAAACTTTACCTAAACCATTCAGGGACAGACTTTGTGCTCACTGAAGGGGATAATCAGGAACCTTCTAAAGATTAGSAAATGCCATCCCTAGTTTGAGAATCGATTGGAGCTGTGCTGYTACAGAAAATAAACCCTGACCCCACCCCATCAGAAAATCATCTCTCACCCATGACTGGTCCCAAAGATCCTAGAATGTGGAGGAGACTGTGGTATTCAAAGCAGTTGAAATTGTTACAGAATTTATAAAATGTTTTATTTTGTAGTCATAAATGAGAAATTAAAATATTTTATTATTTTTTATATCACTTCAGTGTGCATCTCTCGACGGCAAGTGTGCTATAAGCTGTGATGATGAAGTAAGTATTCAAGAGATTTTTTTTCCATGTATACCTCTACTGCAGTAGAAGATAAAGCTGATGAATTTTATTTGATCATCTCACTGTACAATATGATCTTTTGGTAGAATTTGGAATCATCTTGTAAATATTATACTATTTAGATACTGAGACTTTTGCTAAGCCTGCTTACAGATACTCACGGAATTACAAGGTTGACAATAATTTCTGCTTTGTGAAGCCAGTTTGGGAAATAATTTGAAGTGGTGTTAAGGCATTTGTTTACTACTTAATTGTTAATTAAGAAAAAAAAAATCAGTTTTTTTTTTTAAACTATCAGTTTGAAGTATTTTCAGCTCCTCTCAATGGCAAGAAAATATCTGCTGAACTTTTATGGTATAAATTAAAGCATTTAGAAGTAAACATGAAGACATTAATGCAAACTGAATGGCACAATAGTCAATAAAAATGACTATTGATAGTAACATATTGATTGTAAATATAATTAAAAATAAACTGATRAATGTGTGATACCTTTAATCCTAAAACACAGACAACCTATTAATACCTACTAATACTTTCTTTTTTCTTGAGGGCTTTGAATTTGCTCATTTATTTTTGTTTTCCTGATGYCTMACATTTTATTTTAATGTTYTGTTTTCTTTSTTTTTCATTTTTGGTTTCTTAACCCATATTGCATTCCATTRCTGTTATTGTATACTGGAGCTGTGAAAAATACATAGAGGACTTGAACTRGATCAAAGTTTCTGTAATTCAGATGTGCTCTCAGACCTCAGTTAACATTCTTGCTGTGTTTATTCTGGACTTCATGCCTCCAGTTTTACAAGCTCAGGGACTCTCCACCTATGGAACGTTGCCCTTGAAATCTAAAATTCACTGAACTTGAACCTCTGGGCAAACCTGAGCATATTTCACTTGCAATACCTGTGAAACATTGTGAATTAAAACTCTTTCATACAGCTGTAGTCTATGCAAATGCWATTATCCCATGCATTGATCTTGTATCAGAAATCTGTTTGAGATTTGCTAATAGAGAGTAAATGCACCCTGCTGCCCTTTGTTTGTGCTAAAGTTAAATTGCAAGCTGTTTCTTTGACACAGTGATGAATAGWGGAAGTTATTTATCTTGCTGACAAGGGGTGAATGAATGGTCCTGAATGATTTTTTTTTTCCCTAATTAATTTTTCTAAAATGGATTGAAATAGAAACCCTCTTATYTTCACATTCCACTAAAAATATATACATTCCATTTATTGTAGTTATTCCAATAACAGTACTGCAAGTTTAGTATCTTTTAAAGTTCTGARCAGTGTTGGTGAATGACTAAATCTTAGAGATTTGAGACGTGGCCACTAATTCTTGAATCGAGCCAGTATTTTCCTGACAGCWCATAAGCCATAAAATATAAAATTAAGCCTCGACTTTTTCTTGTCCAGCATGGCTCATATATTTTCTATACTATGGAGAAATATTGTTCCTAAAGCAGTATCTTTAGATTAATCTTTGATGCATGAGAGCTGCAAAGAGGCATCCTCCAAAGATCTCTGGGCTGCCTTAGCCCCTGTCCTGGTGCAGTTAGAGGTTTCTGTTGGCTTTGGGGTGAGCAGCACTGTGGTGTCAGAGCTGAAATTCCACCCTTCACACCCCATTGAGGTTAAGGAGCTGCCTCTTCTCAGTGCATCAGCTCTTTGCCAGCATCATCAGCTTTTCACAGTGCATTTGCCAACTTTGGGCTTTCTAGCAGATCAAAGGTCGAAAAYGAGTTGTTCCAACTTCCTTTTTGACAGGTTTTCTGTCCAAGGGAGCCTGGAGCTTGGGTTCTCCTGTTAGAATGAATGTCCTGCATTTGSATTAGGGAGTGATGTTCCTTCTGAGCTTTTGCATGATTCCAGCTTTTGTTTTTTCAAGAAACACAACTTCAAGCCAGCATTTCAGCAAATCTCTCYTCTCTGGCCCCACAGAACAGTACCAATACATGGCCAGAATGAGAATCAGGCACATCCAAGCATCTTTGGAAATACCAGACAGCATTTTCACATCCTGCACAGCTACAGCTGCATGGGACTGCTTTCCTCCCTAAAACAGCACAGAGATTTTGCTGGATGTGCTGAGTGTAGCAGAAAGCATATTTTGTCACATTTCTGTACAGCCCATTTGCAGCAGGAAGGGTTTTGAATTAAAAACAAAGCCAGGAGGATTCCTGCATTGAAAGCCATTCTGCTTAYTTTTTTCCTTTTACAATGTCACAGAAAATTCAATTAGCAAGGATAAAAATGTTTGCTGATTTAGACCAACAACAGAAATACAATAAAGATTTAACACTGAGATAGGTATTTGGCAATACTGAGGAGAAGTTGAGTGATATCAGGGTTTGAGTTGAACCTTATGTTTAAAYTCTGAAGTGCAGTAATTAAAACTTTGCCTGTAGCAAGTAATTGTKTGAGGTTAAAATGGTGCAGTGTGTGTGTGGAGGGAGGCACTGATTTGGCCTTCCCTTGTTTTGTACAGTTCAGATGTCTGACCTACGAAAAGCTCACAGTCCTGCCTCTAAAGCCAGCTCCCAATTAAAAATACAATTTGAAAAGCTTTAGGAGACCTGTGGGGCCTCTTTTACAGAAGTTTCTGGTCCCATCCCCCAATGAACAAATTAAAAAATATTACCTGGTCCCCTGTTGGTTCTGCAGGCTGACACTGTGTTTTCATTAATACATCGTTAGGGTAATGACATTGGGCTGATGTTTTTCTCCAAACACAGAGAAGCCACCAGGATCACCAAAGTTCTGTGCCTTTGCAAACTTTGTTAGAAGGAAAGCTTTTAAGAATGGATTATAACAACACAGACTTTTGGTTTTTATGTTTTAATTATCTTATATCCTCCTATTCTGTACACATYTTTGCTTTGCTTTGCATGAAAAAAATGCATAAAAATTAAGTTGGATAACATCCCGTAAGGCAAGACTGCACTCACTTGGAATTTATGTTAAACCCTATAAAAACATGAAGGCTTTACCCATTTAGAATTAGAAGTAAAGTACATAATTAACTTACTACTGTATCCTAAAATCAAAAATTAAAATAGTATTTCATTATTTTTCAGACAATCAACTGTTACCTAATAGATAACAATGGATTTATTTTAGTATCTGAAGACTATCAGCAGGTAAGGGTAAGATTTTTCTTGAATCTTCTTATGTAACATTTTAATCTAAAATTATTTTTTTAATAGGCCACCATCTGAAAATGGTAAGGAATTGGCAACATAAATTTTTTTTAAATCTTTCTAAAAAGAAGGCATAGAAAGAATGCAAGTTGTTTCTCACAGAAGCTCCGTTTCTGTCTCCCATTGGAGCAGGGTTTGTTCTTAAACTGAGAAATGTTCTCCTAAAGAGCTTTCTTGATATAAAAGTGTTTGTCTTCTGTAAGAGAGTTTTAAAAACAAAAAAAAAAAAAAAAAAAAAAAAGAAAATTCTCTGTGCCATTTGTGTCACATGGAAAGGCTGGGGAGGGAGGGAGGAAGGGAGCTTTTACATTCAAGCTGGAGAAAATGAGATTTTACAAAACTGTTGGCTGAGGAGTTTGTCTTCTGAAGTGGATTACAGTCATTGGAGGATTAAAACTGAGCACTCAGCATCACAGTGGAGAGGACAGGGAATATGATTATCACGGAATCGTCGAATGTTTTGCTCAATCCTGCAAACCCTATGAGGGAACCMTCGCCATTCTCAATAACTTTTGCCTGAAAAGTGCTGGGATAGTGTCCCAGTCATGCAGAATTGTCTGAAGTTTATTTTTTTTTATGTGCTGGCATTGTGAATAAGAGTAGTCACACTTCTCCTTAGCGCTCAGGAGAACTAAATTTATGTTTACCATTACCTAAGAAATGCACTCATTATGGAATAATCTTGATACACTTAAAACAAGTTTGTCTCATTATTTCCCTTTTGTTGTTGTTGCTATTTACAGGTGCCYAGCTGTGACTTTGTTAGGGATTTGCCAATTCATAGTAGGCTGTGTCCAATMATAATTTTCCTTCCAAAAGAGGAAGAGATCTTCTGGTGGTCACCTGCTACAGCCAATACATATTCCTGTGAATATGCAATAGTTTGGGCAAGTGTGGCACCAGAACTAGGCTAGAAATGTGTTCTGACCTGTGTTTTTTTACTTMAATGAATCCAGGAGGGGCAGCAGAGGTGTCTCTCAGTTTATAKAAAGCTATAATAAGTTTACAGCAGTATATGTTTATTTTACATATGGTGTGTATACACTCTGCTGTGGATGCAGGAGGGGTAGGGAGGTGGGATGATGCCTTATCAGTTCCTCACCTGTCTGGGGTTGTTTCAGCGCTGTTTTCTTATGGGCTGTCCAAATATTGCCTGAATTTCTCTAAGAATCAGGTTTGTGGAGCAGARTAATTCTTCTGAATTGCACCTAAATCCCAATGTATTAAAAAAATAATGACAACCTGAGTGTGACTGCTTTGGGGGACAACTAGGATTTACAAAGCAGGCTTTTGTGGAGAGAACTGTCACTGAAATGTCTTCATAAGACTGGTGCACAAGTTGATAAATCAGGTTTATTGCTATCTAAGGTTATATGAGGCATTTATGGTTTGGAGTTCCTTGACGTTGCCTGCCTCTCCAGCAGTCTGGGTAATCTTTCTTCATCAGTCACCCAGGGCTCTCAGAGCTGGTATTTTTAGTCATGTTCCTTGTGTTTCTAGGAGACTTTGCATACCCATATGTTTTGGAAAATGTTCTAAGATTCCCCTGAGTAAAAAAATAAAAAAATAAAAAAATAAATAAATAAAGCAATACTTGCCTTTTAGGTGGAGGAATGCCTTTTTTTAGCTAGGGCTGTAACTTTTCTGCCTGCAAACTCCCAGGTGCATACTTGAGGTCAGCTAAGTTCCTTGTAATGGAATTGGGGTTTAGTTCATACCAAACCTATGGAATCCATGCAATTTGAGAGTGCAGTGCCCTTTCCCCCTCATAAATTGTGGGATTTCTCCCTTTAAACAATGAAGAGAAATATCCAATCCCTCTGKGAGTTGAGCCTTTAAAATAAAACAGGTCTTCCCGAGGTAGGAAAGTGCTGCTCGTGCAAGATTTTCCACTGTCACATGAAGGGCTGCAGATGACGAAGTCACTTCCATCCTACGTCCCAAATCCATAACACCAATGTTTGTTTTCTCAACAGAGATTTATTTTTATTAGTTCACAAGTACTGAATAGGGAYGAAATGAGTAATTCATCAGGCTGAGTGGTTTTAAGTATGAAATKACTCTGAATGGAGTTAAAATTTATAGGATTGATGAAATGTGCTGTTCCAGCTCCTTAAACAGGTCATGCAGGAATTATAAACAAYGCTTTTTAATGACTGTTTATGAAATCCTCTCAAAACCTGTTTATATCTTTTTTGAGTAACATTTTAATCACAAGAGTTTGTGATCAGATTAGTGTGTTTTCTTTGCAAGCTTTCGGTTTTGATGGCTTTTATTTCTGATATTAAACATTATATAATGTACCTCAATATATTGTTTAAGCTCTCACATCTGCTCAGGGTTAATAATATAATCCCAGCAACTTGCACTGACTGGGAAGTCCTCTTCAGATTTTATGCAGCAGCAGTCCTGAAAAACTGTCTGTGTAAATGTCAAAGSCACTCGTGTCAGATCCTGGAATTCACCAGTTTAAATTGCATCTTGTGTTGTTTTGCATTTATCTGCATTCTGGTAATTCCTTGCATTTCCCCCTTACAGACTGGTTACTTTTTTGGGGAGGTTGAAGGGGCAGTGATGAACAAGTTACTAACAATGGGCTCTTTTAAGAGGTAAGAATTAACTTTTTATCTGTTAAACAATGCTTTAACAAAAAACATCAAARTCATATAAAAGAAAGCCAAGGCTGRTACTGTGGYTGGATTCTCGTCTATTCCTCTTTTCTGTRCCATCTGAGTGTAAGTGGATGCCAGGCACATCAAATATTGAGAGTATTGGGGTCAGCCTGCAGTAAGTTTCTTATCAAAAGAATGTTTTATTTGACTGCAATGTTAAAACTGTGTCCCTCTCCTTTTCCCACTGGGCTCAGATGGAAAAGGGATTGGGCCATATCCACYCCTGAGCAGTTTTAATCAGCTCTAAGGGAAATCATTGATGCCATGTTATCATTTTGGTCTGTAAAAAGGTGGAGATTGCTCAAACTAGTTC
This sequence comes from Malurus melanocephalus, assembly GCF_030028575.1. Taxonomy (NCBI): domain Eukaryota; kingdom Metazoa; phylum Chordata; class Aves; order Passeriformes; family Maluridae; genus Malurus; species Malurus melanocephalus. Next base: position 200,904 of record NW_026623428.1, read on the forward strand.
AAAATAATCTGCTGTTGAAGGGCAAGTGTGTTCTGCCAGTAATCCATGTCCATTCATGTGCTAACTTACCTTTGAACATGGTTGTGACTACTGACCTGCTCTTGCTATCATTAAAAACTAACAGTGATTTCATGTGTTGTCCTTTGACAGAAATTATGCATACTGGGGAATTAAGAAAAAACTTTTCCCTTTAACCTGTAACTCACCACTGGAATCTCCATGGTTTTCACATGGTTTGAGAACTGTTCCATATTCCCTTGTCCTCCTTCAGCACAAGAGAAGTGCTGAAAATCTATTTTATACTTTTTCTTTTTATTTTCCTGTGCATTTCTAGTATGAAAAAAAAAAAGACATATTACTGATCCCAGGAGTCCCTGAGTTCAGTTATTACCTGTGAGGGTGTGTGCAGAGGCTCTCTGCTTTGTGGGTTGYTTGGTAATCCAGGTCTCTCAAAGGCAGAACGTTCCCTGTGCTGCCCCTGTGTGTGAGAGCTGAACGCCACTCCCAGGAAAGGAGACCTGAGATGGGAGGATCCAGCACTCCTGGAATCATCCCCAATCCCAGTTTTCTGAGGGTGGCCACTTATTTGTGTTTAGCACCACATTTTTAACAGATGCTGTAGGAGGGAGTGAAGTAATMACCTGTTTATAGACTAGATTTGACAATGGAAAATCTGTTTGTGTAAGAGATGAAGTATTTTATTTAATGCAAAGGAAAACATCCAGTCAGAACTAAGGGATGATGCTTTAATTTGTCCCAATTTGTTTTGTCCTGCCCACTAAAGCATTTCAAACAGAACATCTACTCAATGATTATTGATGGTGGGCACCACCATTGAGAAAACACGCAGGGCTTGAGCATTCCATCCAAAATGCACTGGGTGACTCTTTGGGATGGACCAGAGGCTGGGGTTTTGCTGGTCTTGGACTTCATTATTAGAGATTATGAAGCCATAAGCTCAGTGCAGCTGAGCTGTATACCAAGGAAAAYGTAAACACTGTGAGCCAATTATTCAAACATAATAAATTGATCACTGACAATCAGTTAAAGATGGGAGAGAATCAAAGTGGAGTAATTGCAAGTGAGCAACCTGCTGTACAGCAGAGAGCAGGAGAAAAAAAAAAATCCAAACTGTCTTTGAGCTGTGCTAGATTAGGCCTTTAAATAAATTAACCCAACAATATGAAGRAGTCTTTTCTGGTACTCATGAAAAATAGTCAGATGCATTCACCATATATTGAAGAAGATTAATTTGTCTGTGTTGGGYTGTGCTTTGCTTTTTCAAGTTTTATTTTATATGAAATAAGAAGAGAAAAGAAAAAGAGTGTTTGCTGCAGTGTCAAGATCTGTCATCAGTACCATTTCCATGGGCACTGCACACATTATCCTTGTCCTTGCTGCTCTGACCACGGAGCCAAAAGCTGAGAGCGAGCTCTGTGTGCTGCAGYTCTGACAATACCCACAGCCATCCTTCCTCTCCATTTGCTTCTTACATGGCATGGGCTGCCCAGCAGGTGAATTGGACGGCCCTGCCCTGTTTGAGCTGCTTGTGCTGACTTTGGGAGGTTCTGTGGGTCCTGCCCTTCCCTGCAGAAGAGTTTGCTGATGACCCCAGCAGCCCTGGGGATGGGAGTCCCCTCTTCCTTCACCCCCAAGCTCCGGTGGCAGTGCCAATGTGTGCTCCCACCTCGTGATTCCTGACAGCTTCCAGGCTCTGCACCCACAAAAGSAATGAAATAACCCTTTGTCTGCTCTCCCAGCTCCCCCTGATTTGGAGTGATACAGAAGTGCTTTGTAGGATTGAGATGGAAGTGCTAAACAAAAGGGGGTTGTTTGCTACTGACGGTATTTCTTTTCAACCTGCAGCAGGATGAAATTCAATTTTTGTGTTCGCTGTTTATTTTTTGAAAGTGAACTTAAATACCTCCTTCCCTCCTCGATTTCTTTAAACTCAGTACTTCTTTTGAATTATGTGTGCATATGTATGTATGTATATTTTCTTAGTTTATGGGGTTTATAATTAGGGAGAAAAATTATATCGGTGCCTGCGCTGCGACGTGACATGCTCTATGATTTCATTTAGCAAAATTATGTTTATCTTATACCTTAAGTATTGCACAYRGTTAAATAATTTAAATATGATTTAAATGCATTATTAAATAAATTAGGATGTGCTTATGGAAAAGTATCTGCTTCACATGACTTAGAAAAGTTTCTTTATGGTTTTCTCAGCACTTTGTTTATATAAAAACACTGAAAAAGAATTCAACAGCTCAAACCATGAAAATCTAAAAAACTAACACTAACATCAGGAAAATTAAGGGCTATCAAAGCAATGAGATCCCTAAAGAAATAAACATAATAAATCTGTAARAGAAAATGAAACATCTCTTGACTTCAAAACACTTTCACCCTTCCAGTAGGAGGAAAACTAAGCAATTCTATACGACAAATCTGGAAGCAGCATCATTTCCTCTCACAGTTCTCTTTCCACCAGGCATCCTCTTGCACAGAAGAATCTTTGCATGGGTATTTGGTATTTAGCAATTTCGTAGTGTTGGTGTTTGGCAATATTGGTGTTTGATCACACTGTCAGGGTGTAGGACTGAAATCCTCCTTTCCCAGCTGCTGCTGCTCCCTCTGCCACATTCTTGCTGCTCTCAGAGTTTCTCTTGTTTCTCAATTTTTCTTGCAGTGCAGATCCTTCACCTGTGCTCTCCACATTCACATGGAGGCAGAATTTCATCTCTCTGTCTTGATTTGCTTTATAAGCAAAACCTAGCAGGGTTRTAAGTGTATAACAAAACAAAAATCCCAAATTTCTAAGCTGCTTACAAGGAGTAGAATATTCTTTCAGCAAAATCACAAAAGCAGTATGTACTTTCTCAGCAAAAGGATGCAGTTTTCTCTGAGGCAGGGCAGCCTCCAAATGAAAGATATTTTTCTATTTGGCTAGTATTTGTTATTTAAGAATTTGATTAACAAAATTTTAGTATTTTCTGTGCTAAATGGACACTTACACTTAAAATCTGTGTTTGTTTTCATGTGGATTTTCAGTCATGGATTTTGCTGCTTATTAATTGAGCAAATTGTAGATTTAGGCTTTGGAGAAGATCAGTGATAGACTGAAGGAACATTCCAAATTGCAGTCATTGGACAAAGTGCTATTACCAACAAGATTTACTTTTTTGGCATTTAGCAGATGTGCATATGGTACCTGCACACTGAAACACCCACATTGCTGTGGGATATGCTTTCTGCTCATATTTTGTTCATGTGATATCTAAAATGAATGTCCTAAGTCTGAGTTTGGGCACTGTTAGAGTTTATGTCTCTGTAAATATTAACTTTATTTCAGTGTATTTATATAAAGAATCAGTTTATACACTTAAGGAGAGACACAGGCATGTGTGCTACATAAATGAGTTCTCATTCCATGTTCTGTAAATACAGGTTGAGTTTTAGTTTTTATATTGTTATTCCTTGAGAACCTTGGCAATTGGGAATCACTGAGTGAAGAAAGCAAAGATATGTGATGACAAGTATGTTTTGTCAAAATGCTGTAATTTATTTTTATTCTTTCCATTGATTTTGGTGAAAGGTTTTATCCTGGCAGCTTCTGGAYGCTGATAATCCATCTGTCAGTGCAGGTGTGGGAGCCAGAGCAGCAACAGTCTGGGGTTTCTTACAGCATCCTGCTGCCTCCTCACAGGAACCTCCCTAGGCTGAARAAGTGTATTTTTCCTTCCCACCATTCACCACTGCCCCTTTCCCCTTCTTGTGACAGTGCCAGACAGCTGCACATCTCTGTCTGAGCTCATGAACACCTTCCCACCACAACCAGCTGTGGTCACACTGATTTCTACACAYAGTAAAGCACAGTGTCAATAATTAGGATTTTTGAGCTATTGACTTCCTTTGCTCAGCTCTTTAGAACATTTCTCTTTTTCCTACAGACTTGACTTTTACTTCTATGGTAAAAAGCTTATTATTCCTACACATTATTTGAAAAATCACCAATTCTTGAACTGGGGACAAAACACTTGAGATTTTATGCATTGAAGATCTTTCAGCTGCCACAATTGTCAGTGATGGTATTTTACTCTACCAAGTAGAAATCCACGGGTGTGTTGAAAACCTGGCTGAAAGCAATGGAGTGCATCTGCCAATATATCCTGTGCTGCTGGTAGGTCTAGGAAGTTTAATTTTCTTGAAGCAGATTTGCATTCAGTTGTAACATTACAAAGTAGGAGAGTGGAATTTACTGTATCAGGAAATTGACAATAAAAAGGTTTTCACTGAGATGTGTTTGGCCCCTGAAGTTACATAAACTGACAATGCACATTTTGGTGGCGCTAAGTTATTTTCCATCAGTTCAAGGTGATTGCTCACAGCGTTTGTCCTACAGCTGATGCTGAACACAATTGATCTGTGGAGCTCAGACATAAAATCTGACAGCGTGGTAGTGCCAGAAAGTCTCAGGAATGTCATCTGTAGCAAGAGGAAAGCTCCCCTGGGAGGTGCTGTAATACAGAGCATGGCTTGGCCATCCAGATGGGCTTAGGGAGCTGCTCCTGGCTCTGGGCAGCCAGACAGGATCCAGTCAGCTGCAAAATGTTGTTAAAGCTGAGATGGAATCACTTCAGAAAGGGTGATCTGGAAGCCTTTCTTCTGCAACACTGAGGTCAGTCTTTCTGAATGAGAAGGAAGYGTGTTTCCTACAATCTCAGAAGGACTTTAGCAGTAAAACAACACTCTGGAAACAACACCTGAGCACAGAATCACTGCAGTGTCTGAGGCCTCTGCTTTGACTACAAATGCTCTGGTGCCTTTTRTAAGGAATAGGGCTGGAAGAATTTGCTTTCCTATTACATTTATAAGAATAGAACCAAAACAACTGGAACTGCAATTGTGAATGCCTTGGAACCCATATGATGCCRTTCATAGTGACAGAGAAAATACAARTGGTTCAATACAATTCAATACAATTCAATACAATACATTGCAGTGCTCAAATTTCATCCACTGATCTTTGAAATGTGCTACAAAATTCCTACTTTTTGTAGCAATCAAGTCTTTCAAGATATTTTGCAGTAATGCTTTCACTGATGTATTTTACACATCCTGTGTTACAGTTCTTTGAATCATCCTTAGAAAATCTGAGCTAGATGTTGAATAAAGTTAYTGAGATGGCAATACAGTGTTCCAAACCCAAAACCTATTCCAGACTTTTGTTCAGAAATTTGTCTGCTATGTGCCTTTCTAAGGATGATATTCAAGCCTTTCCAAATAACAGTTCTGTAGTGTTCCATTTGATTTTGAGGTTGTTTATTAAAAGCCTTCCCTTCTGCCATCACTCCAAAGTTTAGTATTTCTTTCCCCATTWAATGAAGGGTGTTCTAAATACATGSATTTATTGGCTTGGCTTCTCTTAATCATAATACAAGCTTAGATTGCTGCATACTCCCTACAATAAAATAAGACGATCAACAAAAAATATAACTTAGCATGTTGGGGTGCAATATTAATTATATTTCTGATTATTTGTGTGAGTACATATTTCAGTCTTTTAATACATTTTATTCTTTGAGCATTTAAAGAAACTCTTGAATCCCTTAGAATGTAATAATTACATGAGGAATGTAATACATGCACAAATGCTGAGGGGGGAAAGGCTTTTACCAATATTTAAAATCAAGTTCAAATTAGAATAGATATTTCACATGATAATAGTATATATATTCTATATATAGTATAGAATATTATAGTGGCATGTATATAATAATATATATATATATAATAATGTTATAATAGTATTTGATTAACACTGCTTAGAAGAATAATGAAGTCCACTGATTGACCAAGAAGTTCTGCTGTATGAAACTGAAAGTTGAGACATTGATTGTGCTTTCAAATACAAAACAGTCACCAAACTTAGTTAACATACTGAAAAAAACAAA
>NW_026623428.1:206883-230777 GCF_030028575.1 Malurus melanocephalus
AAATACAGACAAAACAATGTATTCCCTTTCTAGCATTAGCTATTAAATGAGCAGGACAGAATTCTTTCATCCATATGGAATTTTTTGATACTCTGCAGAGAGCATGTTACCATCTGTAGGCTGCCCTTGTCTGTGCATTTCTGTCTTGCCTCCATCACTGGTGGTCCAAGTGCACACACAGCAACGCCGTGCCTGGATCCTGAGGAATAAAACAGTCGAGACAACCGTGGCCAGAAAGGCTGAGCTCTAGGGATTCTGACCATGGTTAAAGGAGGGCAAACAAGGAACAAAAGCAGCCAGGGGAAGTGGTGTGTGACTGCATGCCACAGAGGCAGCACGGCTTACACCATGTACCGCTCTTTGTCTTGGCAGATCTGGGTGCGCGGATGTGGCTGTGGGCGGGACTCGGCCAAGGATGGTCAGTGTTCGACTCACACCATGTTTAGGTCTCTAGTTCTGCGTTTGTCTCCCATGTGCCTCTCTCTGCCAGCCCACAAAACWATGGCTTCCTAGGCATTTCTGTTCTCAATATGAGAGAAAAGCAATAATGTAAGCAGTATGACCATGTGCTAAATGTTTAGCTGAAGCTGTGACATCCGATATATTAGAGATCTTGCCTGTAAGCCAGAAAGAAAACATAGACTTAATAAAGAAGCTTTTAGTGATGATTGTTGTCACAAAATTAGATCAGAAAAAAAAAATTATGTAGTTTCTACCACAATGGAATCCAACATTTTATCGCTACAGGTTGCAAGGTTTCATGGCATGCAGTGCAGAATGCCTCATGGTGATGCTGAATGCATTTCATGACCTGGTTTTGGCAGCTTTTGGGACATCCTTTCTGTAGCTGAATTTGTGTGCTCTCCTTTCCTCTTCACTAGAAGCAAAGCACACACTGCAAAGCAMTGAAGTGCCATCTCATACCTCTATTACCCATCTCTGTCCAGTTGTGTTTCTTTGTCCCTCTGATGATGCAAAAGCCAAATGGAAATGTTGTAATAGCACCAGTGACTTCTGTGTATTTACACTTGTTGCAAATTATCAGCTAAAGATTACACTTGCTCTAGATTTTAATTATTTTTTTTTTTTTAATGCGGATGGCTCTAGTTAATTGATTGTTCTATGGACAGACAGATTTAGAGAAATACTCACAATAGCTCCATATCMACTAGCTGTGAGTTCTGGATTTTACATTTAGGTCTCTGAAGTGTTTCAATGATGAATAAAATTGCAAGCATAAGTAAATTTCCCTGTTTTCTATGCATCTGAGGAGGCTTCTAGCATAAGTTGGTTACAGCAGGTCTCTGGAATATTTTGCCTTTACAAAAAGAAGTAAAGGTAAACCCATCCTGCTTCAGTTATGTGCACTATCAATGCACTGAAATTCCACCTCTCTCTCTCCTCCAGAAGCAATGCCCTGTTCCAAATCAGTTGTGCACTGAGATACTGGGACTGTAGAAGGGTTTTTCTGCTTTTAAGTGAAGTTTGAGTGGTCTGTTGTGAGAAGCCTCTCAAATGCATAGGCTCTTTCATTTTCTGGGGCTAAATGTGCTGACCTTAGTCCAGAACCAATTGTCTCAGCATCGTGTTGGATGTGTGTCCTCCTCCTCCTCACATTACTGATGCCATTCTGTGTCACACTCCGTGTGTTTCTTCCCCAGTTCCTCCCAGTTATGCTTTTGCTTYGTTCTGTAGTCTGCTAAAATCCTTACCAAGTTTTCACACTATTTCCTCTACTCTTTCATGTAATCTGTATTTTAATGGTCCCATTCCSTCTCTCCCCCCATCCCCACTGTTCCCATTTTTATTTTCCTGTCCACTTTGTGAGCAGGACTGTTTCACATCACCATTTTCATTCCACTCTGTTTTCTTCTTTTRGTCAAGCAGTTTTCTGTTCTTCCCTGTAGAATTACCCTTTATGACTACCAGGCCATGTGTAGGACAAACAAAGAGAGYAGCGACAGTGCCCAAAGCTTACTGGACGTAAGTACAGCGTGTTTTATGAGCTCGTTTCCTCTTTTCATCACAGAAGATCCTTGCAGATATCTCATAGCCATTGTAAACCCTTTTTTTTTTTTCATTTGGAATGCTTGCAGCTCTTCTGTTTATGCCAGAGAACACAAAGGATGGTGCCTTCCCTGGCGCTGACYGAGTTCTTTGGGTCTGTGAGTCCCCAGCCCTGCACAGGACCTTCCTCTCTGGCCCCTGAACATTTTAAATGTCCCTAAAATTTAAAATATAAAGTTTTAAATGTTACTTGTCTGCCAACAGCTCTGCTTCCCTGAGTGCTGACTTGGTCAAGCATGATTTTCAATATCTGAGCACTGTCAGTATAACTTCTAAGTGTTAAATGTAACTAAAAGTCTGCAGAATTTTATGCAACTGGGACATCCTTACAAAGATGAGGGAAACAAGGAGAAATTCAACATTTCTGGAATCTGACTTTTCTGCCCGACTTTCTTTCATAAAGATTAATCCTATTAATAGTATTTTCAAAAATGAAATATTCAACATGTATTAGAAGTACTGTAAACAGAGGATTTTCAAAGGATTTGCTATATTTGTTRTGATGCAGAAAAACAGAGGGAGGAGGGAAAAAACTACTTAAAGTGCTTACAATTGGACTGTCAAATGACTCAGATAAACATTTAGGTAAATTCAGACTTCAGAGGCTTTTCTGAGCCTAATGAGGCTGAGGCAATGAATAGAGATTTGCATTTTAGAGAGGCAAGCCTGTGAATTRCAGCCCAAGAAAAGCTCATATTATCTACAAGCTGTTCCTCCAGCAATAGCCTGGGAAATAGGAACCCCTAGAGGTTAAAGATTTAAGAATCRTTTGCAAAGACTTTCCTTTTCCCACTGGTAATCTGTGTATATGACCAAGTACGATAAAAAGGAAATTTCATTACTACACCTTTTCATAATCAGTATAATAAAATTTCTTGTTAATAAAATTTTTTTTTTTCATGCTACCCATGTATTTTGAATATCCATAGCATTGTTTTTATATGAAGATTTCAGTTAAGATGTAAATGCTGCATGTTTTGCCCTGTTATTAAATGAGTTGCTTCTCTTCAGCCTTATAATGCCTTCTTTGCTGCAGTAAAGTGGATTATGACTGAACTTGTCTTGTAAGTAGATTTTTATCAAGAACTTAATGAATATTTCTATGAGGTACTGGATATTTGTGCTTTTGAATATTAATATTTGTACCAATTGCATTTTACATGCATTGTGCTGCTTTTAGTACATGATTTAAAATATAGTAGTATTTGTCATTTTTCTTTCTTTCCAACATTGAATTGTTAAAAGCTGAGAAAATTTTGGCTGCACAAATGCAGTTTCACTTTTATTGCTTTATTCATGGTCTTCACTTATATCTGCATGCCTTTGTTTAGCAGATCACAATACACAACCCACATTTCTTTTTGTGGTTRCTGTTAAATTTTAGATACTTGAGTGGCTGTTTGTGATGCCATTTGGGTGGGCTGCTTTCAGCAGAGAAACTTGTTACCCTGGCTCACTGTATTGTTTGTCATTCATAAAATTCTGTAAGATGGACCCTTTAGAGTACATGCCAGAAAAGGTGTACTCTGGATGTTGCTGAATTTTTCTGTCTTCRTTAGTTCTTCTAAAATTCCCACTTMATTCATAATGATCATTAYMTTYARGGKAAGGTRCCTAAGAAATAGGAATATCACATGGAGAGGGAGAAGCCTGAATGTTTTTAGGATATATGCTTTATTATTATTCTTATCAGAAAGCAGAGCTGTAGGTGTTTAAGAGAATTTTATCTTTACTGACATAGAACTGTATTTTCTTGTAGTCATTTCGTTTAATTGTAAATTGTATGAGTTTTGTTCAGAGCTCAGAATAAGAGTTAGGGAGGATTAACTCTGCTAGAGGGCAGGGATTGATCTGAAATTCAGCTTCCAAAGTGAATAAACGGAAAAAAAAAAGTGTTAAAATGAGAGTGATGCTACATATAACAGCTTTGAAAATGTCAAGAAACCTTCTGTATTTCTAAGTATTGTAGATTCATGGGCATATGATGAACTGGATGCTGTTTTCACATCCTTTACACTTAACAACAACTGATAGACTGACACTTTTCAGCCCATTCTTCCACGAAATTCATGGTGTATTTTAGTGGGAAAATGTTCTTTACAACTTAGTTAGAGTTGATTAGACAGTTAATCTCTTCTGCTCTTAGGAATAAAATGGTTTTATTATTTTGGTTTGAGAATTAATAGAAGGTATTTTATGTGTACTCCTGTATTGTAGACAGGACATTTATAATCCCATGGATTTTACTGGAGTTGAAATAACCAAATAATGAAGAGATAATGTTTCACAACAAAAATAGTGTGAATTCCCATGCTTTGAGGATTTTATATGGACACTTCAAATACAATCAGTGTTTTAAATAAAAAATAGGTAAATCTATGATTTATCGATGGGGTTTATTTCAGAATAAGCTTTCAAAGTAAAAAAAAAAATCAGTAAAAATATGAGAATAGCAGTAGTCACTAATTCCAGGGTTACATCAGTAGCTTGAATTTCGGTTCTATTGTAGCTTTTATTTAAAATAGGATTAACATTATCAAGCTGCTGCCAGTTTTATGTTTTGAAAACATTCTGCAGGGTGATATGAAAACTCTAATAATTTCTCTAGGTTCCTTGTGGAATTCAATCTATGCAGTTGGTGGCACTCTGATCTAACAGCTAAAGGTAAGTGTAATTTTTTTCCTGGCATGATGGCAGAAATGTCTAGAGTAAACTGAACTTTTGAAATTCACATGTGTGTACACTGTTTTAGATTAAGTAATAAACATCTGATAATAATTTTCCTCCCATGTAAGCATCCTTTTCTCTGTTAATGTTTCCTAAAACAGGRGAGAATTAAGATCTTCTATGAATAACCACAAAATGCTTGTGTGCACTCTAGGATCGTAGTAAACTACTAAACTGTAAAAGTTAAAATAGTAGATAATAATTAAATATGTTTTTTAAAAACATTTCCCTTAATTCCAAAACAATCTTTGGCAATAAAGTGATTACACTGACCTTTTTCTGTTGTACAGCTTTTTTTTTTTTTTCTTCAATAGAGCTGCTATAAAGTTGGGATTATTGTGCTGGAAAATGCCTTTTTWAAAAAAGTGTACAGAAATATGACCATCTCAATATAATTTCATAAAAAATAATTTTTACAGATTAAGATAGTCGATTTTATTTTAACCAAGGCTGATTATAACCTGATTTTGTTTTATCATTCCATTCAAAATTGAGATTTAAATGAATTAAAATTTAATTTACTCAAGATATTTTTCTTTAATGCAGGAGCTTCACTTGAAATAATGGAAATTTTTAATAGTTCCACTAAGAATGGGAGTTTTCAGTGTAAGCTGTCTGTTTATATTTCAGCAGCCTTTTTATGGCTTTTTCAGAAGTGTTGCTCAAAAGCAAAGGGCGTTTTTACAAGAGCAGTGYTCTTCAAGTGACAATTTAATGGGCAAATTGTGCTGTGTGTCACTGGCTGGTGTAAGGGTTTAAAATGAATTCTTCAGCTTCACATCTGAATATTCCTTAGCCAAGCAGGGGATWAAATTGCTGCTTTTCAGCTGAGATTTGCATTACCTGGGTACCAGGCTCTCTTCATTCCAGAATATTATCTTGTCTGAAGGTATCAGTCAGGCTCCTAAAAACCAAGAGCAGCTGTCCAGTGATTTCCCTAAACTTGATTGAAAAGTCTCTGAGGCTGTGAGGGACAGTCAGGCTGGTTCTGCTAGACCCAGAAAATGCAAAAGTGTTCTTTGARGAGTGACAGCTGTGCCAGTCTGAGTCCTCGGTGTTTGCAGAACACCCAGAGCAACCAGTGGAGGAAATAATTTTTTTTCAAGCATGCTGTACAAATATGCCTCAATACTTCCTAACGTGAAACATCCAGTGGCACTTGCATTGTATGTTAGAGAAAATATCTTTCAACCACAGGACCTCTCTTCATCTCATGAAAATGGATGTCTGATTTGTATTTTCATTGTAATTCTGCACTTATTGCAGAATAGGCATTAATAACTTGCAAACTTCCTTTTGTTAAAAACAAAAGTGCAGCACTTTTATGGACAAGCATGATGGAGGAATTTCCATTCATGCTTTAGTTAACAGTGAAGTTTTAATTACTCAAGTCACAYGCTCCATTTCTTTGATGAGTTAAGAGTATTGGAAATTTCCCCCATCATGCTCATTGGAGTGTTTTATCTTTTGTGGTGGTGCTTGCCCAGCTCATATTTGGTCAGGTAGCAAGGGATGGCTGTKTTTGGAACCAGCATGTTTCAGGATGCAAAAGCAGGAGATTTTCACAAGARAGCAGTGGAGAAAAGCACATGCTTAGGTTTATTCTTCTGTAGATGTTATTTACCACTAAGAGTTGTAATATTTATGACTGCACTTAATGCAATTATTTTTAACTTAACAATGCTTAASAAAACTCAGAAGATCAGTTCCTCCAGCAGGGAAATTGCTTCCCACTCAAATTTTGACATTAATAGAATATGACAAATCCTGAACATGCTGGAGGGACCACACRCACCTGCCCATTTGCCCTACTTTGGAAAATACTTCTGCACAAGATCACGTAATTTCAATCACATTTGTAAATGAGAGAGAAGAAACCCTAAAACTTGGACAAYCTCATCATCTTCTGGACTCGAGCGAGGGGCAGGAAATCTGAGGCCAATGAATCTCTGTCAGTCTCTTTGTTACACGAGCCATGTGTTGGTGMAAGTGAGGGTAGACTCAAAACACAGGTGATAAATTCCAGTCATTCTTGACAACAGATAATCAGAACAGAAGAGAAAGGGAAGARGTGTGGTAGAACTAATTTTCTAAAAAATACTGATTTATGAAGTAAGTCATGACCATAGTGAAAAAACATCAGAAATAGCAAAACTTTTCTGATCAAATTTAGTACCTCCTCTGAGATCTGTTTGTTTTTGGGAGAACAATTCTTTTTGTTGTATTCAGAACCTGTGAACAGTTCAGAAATGCATGTCCTGGTGTGTGATTGCAAATGCAGATGTGGCCTCTCCCCTGGCCCTGCTCAGTGGATGSACCACTCACCCCAAACAGATCATCTCCAGTGGAAGATCTGTCGAGCCCTGAGCCTGTTCAGTGTCACCTATTTTTGTCATACCCCATCTTGTTTTCTCACTTAACAATTAGTTTAAGATAGGGCTAACATTTGTGCTGATGTGCAAAGAATATCTCTGTGTTGAAGAACAATGAAGGGGTGGGGAGGAGAAAGAAAKGGAATGAAGGAGAGACATTGTCTGACAGATTCTTCAGTGTGAGAGTCAGAGGAGCTGCCTTCGGTTCCCAGCTTTGCTCTGTCCTGCAGTTTGACCTTGAACCAGCCTCTGCTTCCTGCTGCCTCAGCTTCCCAGTCTTCAAAATGGAAATAGGGGCTTTTTCCTTGCACTGCAAAAACTTCAGAGCAAAGGTGTTATGGAGTCTTAATTGTTACTAATTTGGGAGACTTTGCTGTTGGGTAAAGTAACTCTTCTGCCTCTCCCACCCCCAGACTTATTTTATCTGATAAAGATAAAACCCTCCAAAGATTCCCAGGATGTAATACAAAATAGATGTTTTGGTTTCAGTAAAACACACCACAATTTACATATCAAATAAGTTGTAAACTCCTATGAATAAATGTTAGTGATGCRCAGCACACAGATAAAAATGACAGTAAATCCAGCCTGAATCTCCACGGAAAGAGTAAAAACTCATGAATAAGTGTAAAGTAGGCTGGCAATGGCTAAACCATTAATAACTACTTTAACAGTGATCTCCTACAAAATTACATTCCATGGATAAACTTTTTCTTTTTTTTTTTCAATTTAATTGTAAAAATAGTGTTATGCACTGCCTAGGAAATCTCACAGGGTGGCAGAAGCTGAGTAACATTCCCATTCTCCGCGAGCTCCGTAGTGCAGCATCTCATGTTGTTCACAATTTTCTGTGCTGTTCTTCCCCTGTTAACATCAAGATGGTTTTTTTTCCTATAGCGCAGAGGCTGAAACAAACCCTAGAGCCCTGTGATACAGAATATCCAGCCTTTGTTTCCGAGCGCACTATAAAGGAGACCACRGGGAATATTGCTTGCGATGACTGTTTCAAGTAAGCCCTTTCAATTTTTTTTTTATTTTTTTTTTAAATACAACTATTTGTGACAAAGCAATAAAATTGAATTATTCAAGGCTGTGCTGAAGAACGTCCGAGTCTGTTGTGTTTTATCCTGTGTGCTGACCTCTGTCAGGGTGTCAATTCTCCTATTACAGGGGTCRCTTAAAAGTTTGATGCTCTGAAATTAAAATTGCCTGTTATTTTGTACCAAAAAATGTAAAAGTTGTAGAGGTTTWCGTTAATTTCAAATAGGGAATGTTTAAATTATTTTCCTAAATGCAGGCAGCATTCTAAGGGCATGGTCTTTAAGATTTAGATTCCAAAAGGTAAGTGCTGTTCAGTCTCCTGCGCAGGACTGAAGCCCTGCTGAATGGGTTCGGAATTCCCTTGTGGTACAGTGAGATCTGGCTGCTTTACTGGAATGCCAAACAGAGTTTCCTTCTTCGAATTGTCAGTCTGAACAAGTGGGAGAAGATTAAATCTWTTCTCCAAACTTTCAGTGCTGGGAAGCTGAGTTAATAACAACAAATCTCTCATGACAGTGCTGTAATGTCAGTTCTACCAGTGCTGCTGTGAAATTGTCCCTGATAGAACTAAAAGAAGAGGAAGACCTCAGTCTAGCTTTCCTCTTTCACACTGAAAATTTGTTTTCCCTGGTTTTGGTGCCCAGGTGCTGTGAGATTTTGGCTGTAGTTCTGGTCCATTTTGATTGTGGAATTGCATAGGTGTTTTTTATGCAAATTTCTGTACTTTGATAAGTCTTTTAATTGGATTTCCTTTGTGCTGAGAGGTTTTCATTTCCAGGGAGATTAGTATTTACAGCAATAATTTGTCCATCAATATAAATGTCAGTAAGAATTTATGAGTTAAACAAAAATTGTTACAACTCTTCCTTTCCAGCCTAAACAATATGCAATTAGCAAATAAAGGTGAAAACTTCACTTTGAAGTCAATAGGTGTGCTTCTGGACTTACTCCTAAATTTTCTCCTTGATATTTTCATTACTTTAAAACAGGAAATAGGAGTAAGTACACTGGAGATAAATTTTAAGTGCTAATACTCACTTTTCATTTGCTACTGACCAACTTTTAAGTAGAAGGAAATTGCTAATGTCTAGTATGAATAATTGGTTTTATATGGCTTTGTGGAATAGAAGTATGAGAGTGCTTTGTAAATTGATGCTCTGGAACCCTTTAAGTGCAACAATAGGTCCCACAGCCCGAAAAGTACAAACTCAACAAAACCAAGCCGTGATTTTTCCACTTGACATACCAAACACAATGAAGGTTACACTGCTATGAGTGCTTTGTGCCAGCATTGTGCAACATAAGCAGCCTTATTTTGTGATAATTTAAAAGAAGGTTATTGAGAAGCTGTGAAATAAATTATCTTGCATCTCTGGAGGTGTTCAAGGCCAGGTTGGATGGGGTTTTCAGCATTTTCAGCACCTTGGTCTGGTGGAAGGTGTCCCTGCCATGGCAGCAGGGCTGGAAMCAGATGGTCTTTAGGTCCCTTCAAACCCAAACCATTCTGTGATTCTGTTTAAATATTGCAAACAGGCACAATTCCATGAAAAGAAGATTAATTTAACAGGACTAGGTTTTCTCCAAGGAACGCAGATTTCAGTCTGTGTTCCTAGGTAACTTCAGGTCAAAGGAAATAAGTTTCAAAAATAATACAATTCTGCAATACTTGGAAAGCACCAAGTTGGAAACTGAGTTTAGTGAAAATTATAGTATTTCAAAAATGATGCACTAAGATCTTTTTCATAGAAAAACATTTTGTGTTCCACAGTGGAAAAAAAAATAAAAGAAAACCCTGTAAGCTGCAAACTGATCTCAAGGCACCCATTATTTTTCTCCACAAGCAACGGCAAAACCTAAAGAAATAATCCAGAAGAACTATTAGATTCTCWTGGGAAAGTTGTTCGTTATACCGTTTACCCACTGTCATTAACAATCTACAAATTGTATCTAAGATTGCAGACTGCACTGGATTCCAAATATTTTTGTTATAACCCAGGACACTTTCCCGCAGAACAGCTAAGGAATTTGACCCAAAGTCCTTTGTAGACCTACATCTTCTGACCCAGTTTTCTGTTTCACAGCCTCAGTACCAATAAATATTTCTACAAGCAAGCATGTTGCTTAATATTTGTAATTTAAGGATGATGGGCTCAGTCAGTCAGAATTTAGTTTCATTTTTTCCTGCAGCGATCTGGAAGTGACCCTGTGTCCAGTGTAACCTGTGCAGCATCACTTTTGGGATTATTTTCTGTATCCTCCTTGGATAACGTTCTAGGTTAATCTGTGACATATAATCACAAATATTTACTGCAAATAGAAAATATTGTAAATATTTGCCTGATCATGCACCCTGTGGGATATTTAAAACCTGTTTGAAAGACACTAGAAAAGTCAGTATATTGTGATCAGATTTGCAAACAAAAGTTGTGCAAATACTCTGCTTTAAGCAAGTTTGTGTCAAAAGCTACTCCAGTCACTGAATTTGTTCCTACAGTGYCAGGCACTACCAAAGAGCCCTTGTCTGAAAAAGGAGACTAAAAACAGTCTCTYAGTGGAAGTAGAAATGATGATTTCATGTTAATTGAAACCATATAATGTTTCTTATCTGAGACATTGTGGGGCACAAATGCTGTGTTTTTGCTAACAAAGTCACAGCCAGCAAGGTCACAGAGTGAGGGGCAGAGGCTCAGTTTGATTCTCTCCTGGGTGTGTTTTACTGATGCTCCAGAAATGCTCTGCACCTCAGCTGCTGCAGKAAAGAAAATTCATAAATGTTTCCARTCATAAATTTAACCATGGGTGCTTGGATTTAAGTTGAAGTATCCCCAAATAAATCACACAGTAGAAAGCCTGCTAATCATTTAATTAACAGCTGCCTCAGGTTTTTTCAGCCATCTCTGGGATCTCAGTCAATGGAAGGACACCATACTCTCAAGCAGGATTTGAGTCAGGCWCTAAATATATACAGACATATAAAATGCATTCCCTATATGTAAAGTTATCTCCTACTAGCAAAAAAATAAATGCTACCTTGGGATAAAATGCAATGTTTAAAAACGATTTTCAAAAATATAGGTTTTATTAAGAAAGCAGGAGCCTAAAAGAAAATAAGAATTAACATAAGAATGTCATTAGGGTCAGGGTTTGGCTGTCCCACCCTATAATTTGTTGTTATTCAATATCCCAATGATTATTAAATTAATCTGTTATTTTAACAGCAATCAAAAACAAGTCAACCCACATTTTCTAAGCACTGTCAACAAGAGAGAAAAACTARGATTTTTGGAGAAATCTGAAATGCTTTCATATTTTCCAGTAAGCGATTCACTTTTATAGCAAAAAACCTAAAAAAACCAAAACCCCATTACTTCTGAAAACTCATATGATAGACTGTTCAAAGTTCTATCACAGTTTCAATGTTGGTAGTTGCTAAAGAGAATTTTTTTTTTTTTAACAATCTCAACTCGCAGTCTTTCCATGGAGCCAGAACTACACCAATGACAAATGCATTTGGTAAGGGCTTTAAAGGTGCTGTGCTGCTCAGAGATGAGCATTTGATTCRACATCAGGCTTGAACTTCAATGCTGCTTGGAGTTTTATGAAGTATTGCCCCAATATTTTAGCCAATTTTAAATACAAGTGTGCCAACCAATGTTCTCTGGCAATGCTCACTGGGTACATCACCAGCTTTTCCTTCTGGGCATCTCATCATAACAAATTTTAATTCCACTTAAAGTCTCTGAGGAAAGCATCCGTAGAATGTCAAAGTTGTAGTTATAAATTAGAGAGGATCATGGGTGTTATGATATTTGATTAGAAAATGTTTGCCAATCTATTTAGTATAGCCTCTCATCTATTTGTAGAACAAACAAAAAATGGTTTTGTGTAATTGGAAATCTCATTTATGCATGAAAATTTGCATGTTTTCATTAAGCTTCATTTARGAAAATATCATTAATTTCATCTATAACTCAGGTTGATATGAATGTGATATAGCAATTTAGTCATCTATCTATACTTTAAGTATATCTGTTAAAATTTCAAAGTTGCAAGGAGCCAGTTGAGTGCATAGTTGCCAAATTTTGTGTGTTCATTGCAAAAACTGTGGGTGTACAAATCAGCAGCAGTTGCACAGTCAAATGCTTAAAAATCTGCCCTTTTAACCTCTCCTGTTCATGTGTGATGACATATTGGACTTGGATGAAGATCAAAAATCTGGCCTTACTTCCAAAAAATCCCCCTTCTCTTTTAATTGCAGCACTCATGGGTCYACGAGGTCAATACCAAAACCCCAAAGAAACTGTTTTGTTTCCAGTTGATTCTTTGTTCACAATTTTAAGGYACAAAATAAAGGGAAAAGTAAATATAAGAAACCCATATTCCCATTAGGAAAGGAAGGAAGGATGTAGGTACAATGATCCCAACCCTGGGAACGATTCCTGTGTTTTAATTATGCAAGATCTGAAAGATGAATGTATTTACTTTACCTTGTTGGGTATCACATGTAAATTGCTGTTCAAATGGAGAGGAGCTACTCCTTTGAACAAACASTGTTATTATGTATTTGTCCCAATGAAGTGTTAGCAAGCAGACATTTAGTTAACRAGGAAAATCATCAATAAACCAAATTGCTACTCTTGCTTTCTCATAGCCTGGGCACTGAATGCTGTTTATTGTCAATAAAAGAGGTAAATGGCARTGGAAGCGTGGTTCAGGATGACACTGAGCCCTTCGTGTGGATTCATGATGGCAAATTTCAGACTTGTCCCCTAAATGGATGGATTTGGCTGTAACRGATAAATAACAACACAAATTAGATGCAGATTGTTCAGGGCAGGAGTACATTAGTGTCAGGAATAGTGCAATCTGCAGACATTAAAATGGTAATGGTTTTTAAAACCCACTTAATCTGGAGACAGACCACCATTTGCTAAAATATTTCCGCATTTCATTCTCAGGAGAAGCTTGCCAAACTGCTGTACTTGATCATGTTTAAAATGTGTAAATAAATATACAGTTCAATTTCCCATGAAATAAATAATCATTTGCCTTTTCAGATGTAGTTAGTTTACTTCTAAACAAACCAGCTTGCCACATTAAACAGCCAAAGCTTCAAGGGCCAATTTCTTCTCTCTCGGAGCTCTATCGATGTGTGTCAGAACGTCCCCGTGTATGTCCTGGAGATGTTAGGGGAGTAAATTTTAGTCCGTCTTCTAAAAGACATTTTTGTATTATTTTCACTTTTATGATGTTAAAGAGTGCTCTCTCCATTCCACCATCCTTTTTTCACCCTTTATGGTTTTGCTTTTCCAGTACCCCTGTGACAAGGTGCACGGGAAGGGTTTTGCCCCATTGGGGTGCTGGGTCACAGCTGTGCCGTGTCAGACTGCTCAGGACTGGGCTTTACAATGCTCAACACACCTGAATTGCTGAGAGYTTGCTTAGATGTGCCCAGAAATAAAGGAATATCTTCAAGAGAAACTCCGTATTTTGTGTGCCTCAGTGGTTCATTGTCAAAATCTCAAGGTTCACAATCTAAATATAAAAAATTGTCTTGCACCTCTGCTTTGAAAAGCAGATCTTCCAAACTTGCAGGATACTTATGGCTGTTAAAAAGTCTTTAAATCTGAGGCAACAGCMGTATTTCTAGAAACTTATTGTAGCCAAAACCCCAAAAGTCTTGAGGATCCAAAAATATTTTTTCCCTTTTCTTTCCTTGTAAAAAGTATCAAATTATGCAATTTAAACTGCTGGAATTGTTTATTAAAGGTCTTTAAACTTAGCCTAAAATGTTATATTGTGTGTTACCCACTCTTCTCCACTTGCAGGCTGAATAACTTTCTCTTCACTTCAAAGGCACCAGTGATTATAATGTTTGTCATGCAGGTGCAATTTAAAGTCACTGTATGGGCAATTTAACTTCACCCTTTGATAATGTATATTTTGAATGACCAGTTCAGGAAACACAGTAAATTACTATTTTCATTTAAGAAAAAAGGTATATAAAATAATAGGGCTAGACATATCTAAGTTACCAGGCAGGTCTGTGCCTGCCAGTCATTATTTTAACAATCCTTGGGCAGTTTTCAAGGCTGAGGGATTTCTGTCAGCTTGGGRATTTTTTTCCTTTAAAGAGACAAAGATTTTCAGTACTGCTTTTTTTTCCCCCTTTTTTTTTTGTATCGGAATTTTTTACTAACCTTGGTGGATTTTGGAGCATTTTAGTTAAGTGTACACAGAATGCCACCCTATGTCTCCCTCTGTAAGCACTGTTAAATCTTGGGGATACCTGGTTCAGCTTCCCACCAATTGAGTGAATTAATGTTTAAAGTTTTGCTGTACTTTTTTTCTCACCAGTAGGATGAGATGTGGACTCCTAACTCCACRCCTCCAATAAAATCTCTGTGTGGCTCTGCACCCATTCACTGTTCATAGTTAAAATCAGTATTCCATTAAAATGTAAATAATAATCTGCTTAAAAGTTAGCATAATTTTATATTTGGAACAAGCAGCAATAAATATTAACCAAATGATAAATGGTAGCTGACGCAATGAAAGGATGCTTTGTAATGACAGGGGATTTAAAAAGTTGCATGCCTACCATAATGTATAGAGCTGAGTAGTAATATATATTGTTTTATTAACAATGGCTTGGAATAGGAAAAATTATTRAAATTGAGAAACAGTGCAATGAATTTTTAAAGCTAGTCTATTAATTTTAGTTTGTAATAGATTCATGTTATATCATAGTTGGATGAAAAACAATCAAACATGGCTTAAAACATCTGTACATGGAGCACTTTCCTTTTTAAAGTGTTTGAGAGAGCTTAATGGATCTTTAAGAGCCTTTAASTTAGAAAAACAGCATAAATCCTAAGAATTGAGAGCCATGCAAGGCACATTTGTATATTACATTAAACTGATAGAGTTTTAGCTGACTTTGGAAAAGATGGCATGTAGTGTGCTTAACTCTTTCAMATGTGGCCTCCTGAATCAGTGCTAACGTTTATGTGAACAGAAATAAATTAACACCACCATGACAAAACACGGTGTGGACACATCTGATGAGCAGTTTAGTTCTAAGGTTTATCACACTTTTAATGTGAATTTCCTGGTTTTTTTCTGCTTTTTATTCTTCAGTTTCTGTTGTGTAGCTCCTTGCTAGAGTCATTCTAGATGAGACTTGACCTAAAGTTGTGGAAAAGAGTAGTTACCAATTCTTGCAATTTAAAAGTTACTTTTACCAATGTCGTATAATATCTGGGAGCCTTTCTAAACCAGAGTATATCAACTGGCTTTTAATTCTTTAAGTTATATTTAGAACCTAGCTTAGCAATCATATAGCATTTTAAAAAGCACAATCTGAGATGCTTCTCAATACAAACCACAACTACTTGAGCAGGGTAAAGAACTCTGCTAAAAATGCATATTTGCTGACATGCTGCAGCAGAAATGCATTTTTCAGCCTGGATAACTTCTCTGTTGTCCTGTTAACCAGGTGTCACTGTCAAAAGACAAAGACTTTCAGACAAAGCCTTTAAGAGTTCTCTGACATGATTTGCTTTGTGCCAGTAACTGTGTCTGCTCTGKTGGTCACGGCGAGCACAGAGCCCACTCTGCTTGTGCACTCAGCTTGGGTTTGTTCAGGGCTATGAATGTTGACTGTCATTTAAAATTTTGGGGATTTCTGGTTGTGTTTTCTTCGGAAAAAAAAAAAAAAAAGTCAGTGTGTTTTAAAACTGGAGGTCTGAAACTCTCCATCATCCTACATCCTCACAGGGAATGGTGGCTGCACTAACAAGCTTAAAAAACATCCACTTCCTCWTTCTCAAAGGATCTTTTGCCATCCWAAAGTCTGTACACTSGRCATTTTTGGATWTTTGCAGCATTCCTACCTTGGCCAGATCCCTGCCTGAGCATCAGTTATTGGAGAAAGCATCCCCTGGTGGGGAATGGGGCAGGATGGTGCTTTTAGGGGATCTTGTCTGAAGCCAAGGGGTTTCCAGCCATGGCACAGCTCTGTGGGRCTCTGAGCATTCAGCAGGCACAGAAATGATGCAGATGAGACTGCTCAGTTCCAAACCTTGCTCTAAGTGTGTTTGTACTCATACCAAACAGGCAGGTTGTATGTGATGGCAGTATTTTGTTAGCATGAGGTCAGGGTYTGATTACAAGCCTGAGGCTGGGAGTTTATCTGCCTCTTTTCATGTGAGAGAACCACTAGCTGATTTTTTGTATACTGCTCCAGCTCTCAGAAATGTTGTTACTGGCATGTATGTTATTTTTATAAATTGCATAAAAGATATTTCATTCTCTATCATCATTTATTTGGAAAAAAAAAAAGCCCCGAAAAAACAAAAAACAAGTAGCCCAGCTTGACTGTGATATAAACATTTCATTCATTCATTACAAAAATGTGATAAGTGAGAGAAATGTGGGTTGGAAATGTGGCCAGCAGCCTGGAAAGCACATGATGGGAGTTGGGAAACAGCAAAGTGGATATCTGCACTTCAGTTGGATGCTTAAAGTTTGTTCCAGACCATTAGGGCTGAACGTTTGCAACCAACAGTTATGTGAGTAACACATATTTGTGTGCAGCGTGCACAATATTTTCCATTTACTCTACCCTGCTGCTGGAATGTTTTTTCATTCTCTAAAAAATAGGAAAGATCACATGTGACAGATATGAAATGTAATCCCAAAGTTACAACTCATCTTAATCCAAAATACTCCAAGTTCATTAATGTTCATGCAAAAAACACACTGAAAAGCCCAGAGGGAAATGGCTGAGCTCACAGTGTGGCCACTGAGGGCTGTCTGAGTTGAGCACCACAGAAATTCAGATTTTCTCACACCTTTGTGCACATGTTCAGTTTGCCAGTTTGCCAATATTGCCCAAAGTTTATTTCAGTTCAAACTACCCACAGTGAAATTCTTCCATGCTCTGTAGGATTTCTCTGCCTGAGCAAAACAAGGGGTGTTTAAAAAAATCTTTTCTATTGCCACCTAGAAATGATTGATATGATTATGTATGTGCAGGAGTGACATCTGCTAACACAGTGCTCTGATATTCTACTCATAATTTGATTTTAAGTCCCACAGTCATCACAGTGACATTAAATGATAATAATAATAATGTTCCTATGGTCATTAAGGAAACAAATGGAAAAAACATATATGGAATTTTTTGCCTTTAAATCAGGCTGCTAAAMCTCTTGAGCATGGAATTAAAAGTGAATCTGAACAGTCATTTAAATATTTCTATGACTAAAATCCTGCCTAAGCCATGTGTTTGTCCTGATCACATATTCTACTGCAGAGAATCTGTTGTTATGGGCACAGCTACTGCAGAGAATCTGTTGTTATGGGCACAGATATAGCAGCAGGGTGATTTTATAAAATTTAAAGAAAATATTGATGGTAAAATATAGAAAATTAGCAATTATTTTTATTAATAAGGTACTTCTAAAGCAAAGTGCAATAATGAAGTACTTCTGTGTGAAACAGAAGTAATTTTTAACAAGAAACACACAGCATTGTTTTTAAACCAGTTGAATTGCTTTTAATGTTTCTGTGTTCAAATCCTCCCGGAGTTACAAAGAAATATCTTCCATTCTTCAGGATGAGGGGAAGATATTTTTTCTGAATTTTTTGGTTCCACAAGCACAGTTTTGCTGCTTGGCATTAGTTCTGTTCCCTCTATTGGCTTTCAGCTGTTTGAAGGACACAGGGAACCAGGATCTGAAAATCAGAGATTTCTGAATGCTCTCAGGAGGTTCTTCACTGCTGGAAYAAATCCTGCAGCAGAGCTGCAGCCAGGAAAAGGAAAAGAGTTCAGTGCAAATGACCAAGAAATGATGGAGTTTGGGATCCTCAGAGTGAATCCCAAATGACTGTGTCCTCTCTTACAGATGCCCACCCTCAGCCCACACAAAATGTGCTGTGTTGAACAAGTTTCCTTGAGATTCACTGTGTTTGGAGCTGCTTCTTAGCAGGGAAACCTCACATCCATGTTCAGTTTATATCCTGCCCAAAATTTGACACCAGTGGACAAGGAAATGGATTAGCTCTCCTGCATGGGAACACAGAGAGTGAGCTGCTCCACAGGAACATCGATTTCCTTTAATGGCAGATGCTGTAGTCAAATAGAGGAGAGCAAACAACCTAAAGGTTGGGTTTGCTTAGCTGGGCAAGACACATCCCTGGCGGGTCTGAAACAGAATTCCCTCAGCTTTGCCTGTTATTGATCCAGCTGTGCCAGCAAAGGAGAGGTGAAGCCAACAGCATTTCAGAGACAAGATGTCAAGCCCTAGCAAATGTAGATGTTGCACCGTCTGATTGGGATATTTGTAGGGAAATGATGACCTGCATCAAGAAGGGAAATCAGAGACTTACAGAAATGAGTGAYRTGCAAGCTGGACAGTCAGGGTGCTRCAGGAGACACAGCAGCCAGGAAGGAAAAAGGGCAYAGCTCTGCTCCAAAATCTCTAAGGGGACAGACTCCAGAGGCCTCACGACAAATCCTCCTTGGGCAGCAGYTGGTAACCTTCATCCCTGCATCCCCACCCCACAGGGCACCATCACCGCTCATCCTGTCAACCCTGTCCTTTCCTGCCCCTTGAACATCTCCCTCCTTTTCCASACAGGTTTGTCCCTCYCCCAGTTGCATCACTAACACTTCAYCAGCCCAGAGGTTCAGAGATGGAAAGATGAAGAGACAAGCACAGAGTGAAGGGATGGCAGTGCATCAAGAGTAGTGTCACCTCAGTCCCTGCTCTTATACTCTATATATTCCAATTAGTTCTCCTTGCAGGAGAAAGGGATTCTTATAGTGTGAAAAAGAAGTGAATTTTTGGGAATTTGACTGGGGTTTTTGTTTGGTTTTTTTTCTAAACATAGAGGAAAAAAAAATTATTATAATAATAGAATATATATTACAACTCTTTAAAAACTTTTACGTACACAAATAAAAGGGAGAGATTCCAATTTAAAATAAAAAAAAAAAAATCCCAACCAACCAGACTGGAATGTAGTGTTCTGGTTCTCTTAGAACAGATGTTGTAGCCCACACTCAGTTTTAGGTATCGTGTTTCACCCTATTTGGGATGCATTTCTCTGAAGAATCACTGCTCATCCATTAGAGAGGAGGACCCTCCTGCAGAGGATGACTCAGATGCCCAGAGCCAAGTCCTGCCCTGAATTATCCTTCAGTTCTCAGTGTCTCTGCATGTCCAGAGCTGCAGGTGATCACCCCTCTCATGCAGGAACTGAGTTCTGTGCTGGAAGGCAGCAGGTGTGRTTGAACTGCAGTGCTGTTATGATGCTTTCCAAGTTTAGGCTGTCCAAAGGAGTTAGAAAAAGCTGATTTTCTGAGGGAACAGTCATTTAGCCATGAGACACACAGTAAAGTGTGCTTTCTTATCATGGCTTCATAAACATGACCACCAAATATAATTATGAATGCAGCAGAACTTGAATTCTATATCTCTTCCTRTTTAATTCTGCAATGAAAAATTAATTTTCAGGGAGCAAATTAATAAGTATTGCATTGCATTTGAGCAAATATTTACTATTTACAATTAAAAYGTGAAGCTGCTTTTTTCCCTAAATCAATTTGTATTTTATTTGTGCAGATGTTTTTATATAGACCAATACCAAATCAAGTCAAAAAGAAACAGATACTGTGTGTGCAATGTTACGAAGTTTTCATGTAATGTTGCGACTCAAAATGCAGACTTTCTTGCAGATTTACTCAGTTGATTTTTTTTTTTCATTAACAAAATAGTTTGGCATAACTAGATTTTCTTCCTCGCTCTCTGTCTACCCCTTTCAAGTATTAAATTTCTTCCTTCCTCACCTTCCCCAAAAAGTCAAGAAACAGTTTGTTTTCAAGTCTGTTTTAAGCCTCTGAACCCACACATCAAATAAACCAAGCGAGTTCCTCAGTGGATGAAAGATGGAGGAGAAATTATTAATAAGCTCCTTATTGACTCAATGAGGCTTCAACAGGAACCCCAACAGTTTATTCTGTTTTATATTTGGAGATTTATGMAAACCTGTTTCTGTGCTGGCCCACCAAATGAGGGTGATGATAGTGCTGTAAAGGGAAAGGATTCAAACCAAAAGATTCACACCAAGCATAAAAAGAGCTTTACCCTTTAAATGTGAAACATTCTCCATAATACCAAGGCGATTAAACATAGACTTGATTGTTAAAACAGCAACAGAGTTCAGCCAAACCCCTCACTCAGTCCTTGAGAGTTGGTTTCCATATTGCCAGGGACACAAATGCCAGCTTAAACCAGCAGGTGTTCAGAAATGGTTATTGAAAGAGAAACTGTAGAGACCCACAGTGCATCTCACAAAAAGATAATACCATTTTCCTTACTTTGTCAGCAACTTTATTTCTCACTGCAGCCATGGGAGCTGTTTGCTGGAGGTTTTTCTCCCTTGTGAGGGAGCTTTGGCGTGCACAGTGAAGTATTTTGGTGGAATGTCTCRGCCTCTGAAAGGCTTTGGTCTCACTGTGTTCATGCACCTTTTGTTTKCTCTGAATGTTTGGTTCCCGAGGCTGGCATGAAGGTTCAAGATGAATTTCGAAGATGCATGTGCATGTCACCATGGGAACTGGAGGCTGATCCCAAGCAGCAGAGCTGCTGTGGGTGATTGTGTGCTTTATCCACTTTGCCCATGGAAGCAGTGCCATGTGAATGCTCTGAATGGTCACTCAGCAGCTGTGCTGGTTACCACTGGCACAAACCTCTTGGCCACTGCTCTGGTGAGGGGAAGAATATCTCATGACTGTGAAATGATATTCAATTACAGCAGCTGAAAGACGGATCATTTGTTTGTGCAAACTATTAATAGAAAAGAAAGCTAAAATGGGCATTTGTTGCCCTTATTTATTTGCTCAGCTCAATCTCAGTCTTCAATCCTCTGTCTTCACTTGGTGATATGTGGGCTTTACAACTTCATTTCCACACTTAGAGAATTGTGTTAAGAAAAACATCTATATACTGTTTGATTGAAAAAAAAAATTTCTTTTTAAT
The DNA here is from genome assembly GCF_030028575.1 of Malurus melanocephalus. NCBI lineage: Eukaryota > Metazoa > Chordata > Aves > Passeriformes > Maluridae > Malurus > Malurus melanocephalus. Next base: position 228,140 of record NW_026623428.1, read on the forward strand.
TCACTTCTAGTGGGAGGATGAGAAGCCCCTTGTTTCACTTTGCAAGATATTAGTGATTATTGTGCACTGTGGAAAAAAAATGCTGGAATGAGCCAAAAGTTTCATTGTTTTATGTTTCTTTATAGTAGCCCCATGTTCTGTGGCAGCCACCACACAATTAAACATTTCACAAAMTTTTGTACTAGGTAAATAGACTGTAGATTTGTAAGAATATTCACTGTTTGGTAAACAGAGTCAGTTTAATTAGTTGATACAAATGATATAATTGCTAACGTATCAAAGAGGGTTTTCACTAATATATTGATCTTTGAACTTCCTTTAATTTATTATTTCCACCAATCAATGCRTGTACTGCATTCCCCAAACTGATGAAGTCAAAAATTATAAAAGCTTGGAGCAATAAAGTGATACAGAAAATTTTGCTGGACTTTTTAGTGTAGCTGTGTAATAATTTATTCAGCATCATAGTTCTGTAGCTGAAGCACTCTTCTGGGTAAAGAGCTTTCTCTTTTCATCCCATCTAGGTGAAGTGATAGGAGCTTTTTTAGCCTTCTCTAGTTTGAGGAAGGAATAGCCTTGCACTGTACACCCTTATGGTACCTCAAAGAAGTGGGTGAAAGAAGAGCCAAAATGGGAAATGTGCCCCAGCTGTCAGGAGCTGGCACCTTTAGGCTTGGCTGTGTCCTTCGTGCTTTCCACAGGCTTCAGTGTTCACCTGGGGTCACAAAAAGGGGTAGCAGCAAAAAGTTTGAAGTTGGGCACACCTTAGGTAAAACAGAAGAATAATTATTCCCTTCTCAGCAGAAAGAAATTAAACATTTAGTATCCAATTAATTGTTAGAGCAGTTTATGCCTGTCAGGTTCTTTTCTGACATACATAGTTTTAAACATACAATAAATATAAGTTTTAGATGGCACAAAATCCAAATTGTGCCAGTTTCTGGGAATAAAACTGATATTTTTTCTATCCTTTACTGTTTGATTTATTCATAGCTGTTTTGAGAAATTCATGCAGTACAATTTTGGTGCTATTGCCTGCTAAAGATTTTCCCTCCTTTCCTTTATTGGCCCCATTTCTCCCACACACAAATCCACAAAGCCACAGATGCTCCATTACAATGATGTCAGTCCTTCTACATGCTCCAGCTGTTTGGTAGGTACATTTATAAAGTTCAGCCTTTTACATTATGCCATAAATGTATATTTCATGTATAAACATAAAGTTAACATATTGCAGATCACTCTAAGTGTAATTTTAATGGAGGTTCAGTAAGTTTAAAAAATACTGAAAAGCATTTAATCTTTCCGTTGGCAACATTTTTATAGTAAGTTTTCCAAATTTTTTTTCTTAGGCTAGGTTTAAATATTCCCTGCCCTCTCTGCTATTTCATCTTCTGTGATCTTTGGAAAAAGCAGGGAGTTATTATAGTAAGACAATATGTATTTTAAAGAAAGATGTCTGAGGAAAAATATGTTTCTCTCCACATCTTCTTGGTGCTCAAACCCTCACTTAACATTCTGTACATTTACCAGCAAAGCACGCTGAAAAACACCTAATTCRTGGAATTGCCAGATTCCAGTGACATTCAATATGGCCGATACTCTGCTGATAGGATGCATAAATTCTAGCAGATTGTTTTAAAATTTCATTTAAAGTTGGGTCTGAGCCTTAAAGGCATTCTTTGTATTGTGTCCCGAATTTCAAAGGAAAGGCTGAATAGTGCATATTTGGCTCTGCCTTCTGCCCCTTTTTGGTGTGTGCTCAAGGGTTCAGCTCCCTGAAACTGTGCATCAGTGACTGRTGCCACAGGATCCCTCCCTGCTCTCCCCTGGGTGCTTTCCTTCTCAGAAAAAATGTCTTTATTTTTTRTTCTCCCTTTCAGCTGCCTACTTTGTCTTCATTTGAATGCGGTGCTGAGTTATCACCCTGTTTGTACCAGATAGTYTTTATTATTCTAAAATAAATCTTTCCTCTTAGGAAGATTTTGAGGCTTAATCTCTGTTTTGTGGGCTCAGTTRTAAAATGGCTCTCAGGAGGGCAGATGAAAGCTGAGATCAGTAATTGCTGTTGCTACAAGCAGGACCAGGCCCTAAAATGACCTTTGGGGCTCAAATTTGGGACTGTGAGCTATCGGGGTGTGGCTGCAGAAGAACCTTCATCAGCGTTGTGGATCCTTTTCATTCCAGACCATAAATACATAGCTGGGTAGTCAGAATGGAGCAGAATTCAGAGCTGAAATCTGAAAAAGAAAAATCTGATAAACTCCTAACAAGAACCAGTGGTGCAGAAATGCTGATCATGTCACCATTATTTGTTTTCTTTTTAATTTTCAGGTCTTTTGTTATCCAGCAGATCCCAAGTAGCAACCTCTTCATGGTGGTAGTAGATAATGAATGCTTCTGTGATTCTATCCCACCAATTACCATGGCACCTATAGAAATAAGGTATATCCTTTTACTTACAAAACAATTAAAAAGAGATTCAAGATGCAAATGTCAAAAATATTCTTATAATTTAAAACCTGCATTGCATTACATGCATACATCCCCCATTGTAAGTGCTTTTTGAAATTAAGCCAGCCAGGAATATGTTCTTTCTATTTTTTAAAATTAGACTTAAAACTTATTTTTTAAAAGT
>NW_026623428.1:230949-264294 GCF_030028575.1 Malurus melanocephalus
TCCTTGAAATATAGATATCTCTTTATTTAAGGTTCAACTGGAGCATTGAAAATGCTTTCAAAATTCTGCTTTCCAAAAGTATAAAATTGTAGCAAAGTAAATGTCACTTGATTTTTGGTTGTCCCACTTCCTGTTTTTTGCTGTTCTATAGTTCAGATAGATCAGGGTTAGGCTTTTCCCATAAGTTGGAATTTGTCAGAAGCAGCCTGCAGTGTGCTTTTATCGCAGACTTGTGGAAAGACAGGTCAGCAGTTGAAAACACAGATCATAGAGAGGAAATCAGAATCTAGAATAATTTTCTTTTCCTTGTGGTTACCACCTATATCACCTTGGGGTTTTGATGGAGAGGATGAAAGCAGCTGAAAGATTTTCCCTGTATTAATTTCAAAACACTGCCATGAAAATGCAACGCTCAGAATGTCTCTCCTTAACTGCCTCGCACATAATGAATCCCTCAAATGTGAACGGTTAAAATCTCAGAAGATAAGAAGACGCCCAGAATCTTGTCATGGATTTCACCCTGAAGTAAGTTTCTGTCTACTTTTTCTTTCTTTCAGATTCTAGTAAATGTTTTATTTCTTTAAAAATAATAAACAGGAAAAGTGTCTTCTGAGATGAAATGTTGGGAAATATTCAGAAGACACAGTAGTAAGGGAAGTGAGAGATACTGTAAGTGCTACAAGCCTGGTTTTGTACTCATGCAGACAATGTCTTAAGCTGCTGCTTTTGCAGACTGTTTTGTTTCATGTAAGAGAACGTGGTAGGATGTGAGCACAGACTGGCAGCCAGGAATATCTGAGGATTCACTTTGGCTCAAGCACTGATCACAGATTCCTTGTTAGAGATGGCTGGGAACTTTGTGCTGTTCATGTTTGTTTCAGTAATTAGCGTCAGTATCATCCTTTTCAGGCCACAGTCATTATTCTTACCCATAATATTGCTTGGAAGGGATAGTGGCCCCTCCACMACACACATTTACTGCTCTGTGCTCTGCATAACACTTGTACAGTGCCAAGGAGATCTGATAGAGACTGGGATGTGATTGTGGTGGCTCGTGCAGTGCAGGTTCATAGTCATCCTCTTGACTCTGGAGTGACTTTATTTCTGCCTCTGATGTTGAATGCAATGTAGAAGCACATCTAAAGTGGAGGAGGTGGTGTAGTGCTTGTTGATCATGCTCACTTCCAGTCTGCAACCTAAACTCATTAAACTCAAAGCCTTTACCTGTGTTACTTCCTGAGCCTGTTTATTTCATGGGTTTTGTTTGCTCCAGAGCTCTTMTGCCTGCGTTTGCTAAATAATCATGTGCCGTAATTGAGTGTAATTTCTTGTATTTATCTTCCTTTGCTGTTGTTTTCTCTTCTTTAGGAAAATGCAAGAGAATGTGGCGGTGTCTCAGGCCTTAGTGCTAAACCTTCTCTTGTTCTTCTTGCTCTGCTATTGRCGATTTTCTCCAGGTGACATTGACTGATGTGTTCAACTGGCATGCTAAAACATGGATAAACTGTGAACTGGGAATGGTGCAACATAGAGGACATGAAATATAGTCAGAGCATCAGCATTTCATGATTTTAAACTGTTGGTGATATAAATTCTTAAAGATAYGTTGAAAAAATATTTATCTTTTTACTTTGCAAGTCATGCAGATGTGAATTTGGCATATGGTAGTCATGAATCATCAAAAAAGGACTTGGTAGATAGAGGTGACCATTGCTTTGTCCCATTGAAAACAATTTAAACTGTGTACTTTTTTCAATAAAGTATATTAAAATCACAGTTTCAGAGTGTATTTTAAGWATGCTACTATATTTGTTCAAATAATGAATGATGGGAAGAAAATAAAGTAAATGGATGATATTTTATTATGCTTTTAGCCTCTTTCTGAAAAGATTCAGAGAAGAAAATGTGGAGTTGGCCTTTACAAGAAGGCAGAATAGCTTTAATTAACAAGTTAAGGAAACACTTATGTGTGTGAAGCTGAGCAGGTAATGTGTGGTGCTGAATTATAGTGAAGGTTTATTTTCTGGGAATAGCTATAAAACAACTTATCTGCATTTAGAAAGTGAGTCAAAGCCTYGTTAAATCCTTGCTTCAAACTTGGGCAAGCTTTAGATCAAATTGGTGGATTTGCCTGCAGATGGCAAAATGAAATACTTTTCACCCAGAGGAGTAGGAAGGTATTTGGAACAGCCCATGCAGAAGGGTGGCACTGTTCTGTGTTCTACCCTCCAGATCTCCTGTCAGACAGGGAAAGCTGTGAGCAGAGAGAGTTTGATTTGCAGCACATCTGCATCAGCAGAGCCCACTGTTGGTTCTCACTGAGTGTCCCTGTCTGCAGGCAAAGATTGAGACCAGGSTGTTTTTATTCCAGGCCTTGCATTCTCCTTGTAAGGGAGATGAGATAATAAAGATGAGCKTATTCCCTTTGCAATTGGCAGCAAAGTCCCTGCTGGGGACAGATTTGCTGAAGATCTTGATCTTTGACCTGTGGTAGTCTCAGTTAATGTTTGCAGTTTTATACAAAGTGGAACGCTATCAGAGGATAACGTGTCTGCCTAACAATCTAATGCATTAAATGCAAAATAAAATGCCACTGTTCTCAGTCTGGTGCTTGGAGATTGTCGTTCCCTGGCTGGGTGTAAGTTTGCTTTCAGCCTTGGATCAACGCTGAGCAGATTTGCTGTGTCTCTTGGTAGGGAACAGAGAGCCAGGCCACTGAGAGAGGCTTTGTTTGGAGGAATACTATCCAGCTTGTAAGAGGAAGAACTAGCAAAATGAAATTTCCACTTCAATGCTTTCATGGATTCAAATGCACTGGTACTTCCTCTCATTCTGAAACCATACAGGTCTTTGTCTGGACTCATAATTTCATTTTCCTCTCTTTTTTTTGGAGTGTTTTCCTACAAACTCCTCTGTCCYTGCTTGTTGGTCTCTAAATCACACACTATGGAATAATTTTCCAGCTGACATTCARTCAAACTGTTGTCCTAGTGACCTGCTCTGTTTACTAAGCAAATTGGGAACTCGAGGCATTTTCTCCTCTTGGGCTGATGCAGGTATCCTGCCGTTCTTTGCTTGGTTTTTCTCTGAGCTCCATTCCCCCTTACCCTCCATCATTCTCTCAAAAATTAATGTCAATACTTTATAAATAAAGTGTTTTGGTATCTGATTGTCTGAGCTTCCAGAATTCACAACACTGCAGCCTCATAATTCTTTTGTATGTCTGATGCTTGCTCGTTTGCAATTTTATTTTATGTTTATAGCCAATAAAATACAGGTGATTTTCATTGTTAATAAAAATGGAAAAAAGCATCTTTCCCATTAGAGCTATTGAAAAACTCTGCATACAACTGTCTGATGTGTTAATCATCATTGCTTGCAAAAAAAAGGAAATACATTAATAGGGAAAAGTTTATTTCTACAGAAACTAGATRAAAATGTGTAATAACAATTCATTGTTAATTTTGGAAAGAGGTGGGCAGATTTGTAACTGGAAAGAAGCCAGGGAGTCACAAGATAAATTGAAATATGTCAGCCCAAATTAATATTGAGAAGGGGATTAAAATATGGGATATATAACCGAATATTGCTCAGAGAAATGTGACATTTCATTTTCACACACTAAGGCAGAGTTACGACAACAGAATGCATTGGTGCACACAAACAAGTCACTGCATGAAACAGAGTCATCCAGGTCAATTGCTAAGTGTAAAAACATTTTAATGCCATTTCTCTGCTGTTGAAGCCATTTCAGTTCTGTATGTGTTCCTTACAAGTTTCTGATGCAGTGTGAAGCCAGGTTGGTAAAGCCAGTCAGGAAAATGGGCACGAGGCTGAGTGTGATGTGTGTGCACAGTGATCCCTTCTCACAGGGAATGGTGCAGCAGGAACATCCTGCTCTGAACAYRGAAATGATGGCTGTGAGTCTCAGGGACAGAGTTCTCTGACAGGGGCTGGAACAGATTCCCAGAGAAGGAATTAATGTGATCTCATGGTAATGCAAAGTAACGTTCCTGACTGACTTTGGGTTTGCTGCTCTGTATATCATTAGTTCTGGAGGTGTGGAGATACCATGAGGTGGGTCTGTGCTGTCAAACTGTAACCTGTGGCAGGTTCATAGAAGGTTCTGGAGTTTAATTCCACTACCTCACTAATCCAAGATGCTATTCCTGTTAAATCCTAAAATTATTATGCAAGGTCTGATGCAAAGTCCATTGCAGTAAATAGCCAAACGAATATGTGTGCATGTGTGTACATACAKCTGCATATGTGTAAGCTACATGAGCTTTTAATAAACAGGAAATTCAGACATTTTCTGTATCTTTTATCTCCCTGAATCTGAGGACAAAGCCAAGGAGATCTGGGGCAAATGTACAATCAGTTTCTGCACAGCAAGAGGCAGAGCTGAAAGCTCTAGCTTTTAGCMGGGCTTGGATCTTTTTTTTTTTTTTTCTTTACTCTCTTTGCTAATGGCATTGATTTGCAACTTATTAGCCCCAGCTGCCTCATCTTCCTTTAATCTTGATAAAGTAAAAGCTGTCTGGGGGCTCGGGGCTGGCCATGGACACACCATTCTCTAATGGTTTTGTGTGGGAAAACTGTCCATAACTGTCAGTGCTGCAAACACTCCTTTAAATCCTGTGAGCCAGAGAGCCTGGGGCAGGTTTCCACAGCTGTGCTATCTCCTCTCATTGTTTTTGTGACACTGAGAYTGCCTGACCCACTGTGTTCTGCTGCCAGGGCCAGCTCTGCAAGATGTGTGTTCGGTGACACAGGTGGCTGCCCAGGGCAAGAAGATATTAAAAGCAGCAGTAATTGTTTCATTGCCTAAATGGCTTCAAGAGGCTGTTTCGGTTTTCTTCTGATAGCAGGAGTCCCAGAACAAGGCACTGGCCTGTTTATCCCTTTGGGTTCACGAGGCARAGCACAAGTTTGGCTCAGAAGGTTTGTGGCCAGAGGCCTACAGTTATTTCCATGTGTTTCCTGAGCCCTTGATGGCCTCCAAGGACTTTTATATCTTGGGACTTTCTGTGCATCAGAAATTCCAGCTTGTGTAGATTTAATATAAATAGGCACTGGAAAGTTTTCTGTGGAAGAGTGCATCAAAACCTTTCACCCATGGAAAATATTTTTATTTCATTTTCCTATTTGATTATTCTTTTCCCTGAACTGCCCCAGATACTCCCAATACCGTGTGGCTTTTTTCCTACTTGTTCAGACCCTTCCCCATGTATTTATCTGACTCCCATTCATCTGTACACAACAATGTATTCCCTGAGACAGGTCCTGCTCCCATGGATCTGCTGAGAGAAAAATGGTTCCCAAGCAGAGTATCCAGAAAACCTCCCTGGAGTTTATCACAATCCAATCTCAAGTATCCTCTCTTTTCTTTAGCCTTTGGCCCTTAGGTTAGATCATATTTCTTCCAATATAATAAAGTCCTTGCTATTCCTTGGGTGGATTTACATCCTCTTCAAGAGTCAGTCCCTTGTTTCTTCCCAAGAACAGTTTTTGGAGCTGGCTGTTATAATTTGGATATATCAGGTCACAGACTATTCTTGTGATGCTCTGAGTGGAAGGCTCTATCTTCAGCTCTTCCAGACTTTTTTCCTTCTTCCCATGGTAACTGTGGGTAACTAATCAAATGTTGTTTTATTATTTGCACATCAATACAAATTTTTTTTTTTTTTGTTAATTTACAGCTCTTGCCTAGCACATGCTTTGAAGAATTTTTAAAGCACAATTTTAATTTAGGAAGGACTTACTGATTTTCCTTGCATTAGACATTTTAAATTATTTTCTCCTAAGTCTGATGGTGTCCTAATTAAGAATAGCCAGTCAAACTGAGGATTGATGCAGACAMCCAAGTGATGAGAGGCTGAAACCTGAAGAAGACAATTTCCCTTTCACCAGTTTTAGCAGATTTGATTGCTCATCACTGTGGCGGGAATAACCAGGTAATTGTGTTTGTGTCACACTACCCTCTCACACCTCACCAGGTGTCAAAAGCTCACATTTGTGCTCTGCTCTGCTSTTMACAGCTTCTGGCAGCAAATGGCCTSTGYTGACTATGTAGAAATTTGCAGGTAATTCACACAAAACTGACAAAATAGTATTGGGAAAAAAAAACAATGCAGAATCAAAATAAGTGGCTTGAGAAGCAACTGTGTTTCCTTGGTATTTTCATCATTAATTGCAAATCCTTTGTTATCTTTAAATGGAATTAAGGCTGAATTTCCAGTTTGTCATGTCACAGTGCTGTAAAACCCAAGATGCTTTTGAAGAGTTGAGCTCTAGTTCATTCAAGTAGTGCAGAGTTTGGTTATCTGTGACTTGAATTCTTTTATCAAGAGGCTGTAAGGAGTTGACAGCTAGTAGGGCCTCTGTAAGATCAAGCTGGAAAGCTGTTTTTTTGGTTMCAGATGTGGTCTTGAACTGCACTTATATGTGTTTAAAGCAGCCTTGTATGAAAAGGTTACACTTGACAATTCTGAGTCAAATTTGAACCTTAACACCAGAAGTTCAAGTGGTTAATGCTGGGTTTGTTTGACTATGTTAGGATTTAGTTTGCAGCTTTAACATGCTGGGTATTTCACTTCCAGGAGAAAGGGAAGATCAGATTTCAGCTCATAGCGAGAAGTGTTTTGAATCAGCTATTTAAATGTCTTAGGCAGAGTGCTGAATGTTTAATARAGGAAACTAGCTGGGATAGCTGAACTGACCAAGATTTCTTTGGGCACACGTGCAAATGTGCAGATGAATCCTGAAAGAGGAAGTACAGAATTGTTTCGGGTTTTTTTTATTTTGTTAGTCATTTCGCACCGGCCTGTTGGGTTTAACTGGAAAAAATGAAAGATTATTTTTCATTTGCCCGTGTTGTTTGGGGCGTGTGTGTGTGGGGGGAGAATTAATTTRGAAGCAGTCAGATGCATTCCTGGATCTTCTAATGCTTCCTGTGAGACATTGCTGTGATATGTGCAATAGTYAAGAGAGAATCCCAAGTTTCTGACAATATTTTTTTATCTGTTATAGTTAATGAAGCTGTTTAGGTACATCTGTTTCATGTCTACAGATGTGAGTSCAATTATTAGGGAAAAAAGTAATCTATTTACATGGCTAGTTTCTAAGCATCAAAAACAAAACAGAGCCACAATTAATTTGTAATTCCATTATCTCTAACAGACTTTAAAAACCAGGACATGAAACCTGGTCATAAAGGCTCTMATGGAGACTCGTGATTTCCCATCAGCAGATCTTTGTGGGTTCCAGAAAGGCATTTTCCTTTAAAGTAGACATTCTTCCTGCTTTTTCTTCTTCAGTCTTTCAAAGTCTAAACTCAAGAACTCCCAGGAAATCTATCCTTTGGAGAAACAGTAAACAAGGAATATTTTGAATTCTGCTCAAAACCTGGAGTTAATGTGATACACTCGAATTCATACGAGTATGGACTCAATAAGGGATATCTAGTTAATATCCTTTAGGTCCACCAGTAATGATATAAGCAGAGATCTCTGTAGGAAGATAAATATTTTGTAAGATGTAGGAAGGTCAAGAATTTTTATTTTCCACTGATAAAAGTTTTCTTGGCAGAAAASCTCCAGATTTTATTTAAAAGAAAAAAAAAAAGCTTTAAAAAGTCTGGTTTACGAGAACTCAGAGGGGCATTGTTTGAGTCCGGTTTTTAACCATGAAATCCTTTTGACATATGGCARTCATTATGCATTTGCATCTGTCTGTCTTGGAGGATTTTTTTCTAATAGAAGATACTTAAAAGTTTCACATTTAACATATTTTTCAATAAACACTTGAGAACTTCTTAACAGTAAACAATGATCTTAAACTGCCTTGCCAAGCATGTAAATGATCTTCAACTTCTAATACACCGAGATTGTTGCATATTTTCAGCCCTGCATTTGAGACCTCTAGGCAATGCTGTTTCAGATTAGGATAAACCATGAATTTCTTAACTGTTTCACTTGAGAGAAGAAGGCTTTATCGTTCTGATATTCATGGCAGAAAACCTGGAAATTTGTCCTGCCCATTCCTTTCCAAATACAGCAACCCCTTATCTTCATTAGCATCTGACAGATTTAAGATTAGTGGAGGATACCCTAATTGAAAAAAATGAAATACTGAGTAAAACACACAGGAAAACCTCTTCTGTGTTTTATACTGCTTTCCCTGCCTGTTCTGCTTCTGCCTCAATCTCTCACAAGAAGGAAAATCCCTTGTAGCATGGCAGGCATCGAGTGGAAAGATTATGGCTCTTTGAAAGCAAAGACTGACACATTTCCCCCCCTGTCCTGTTGTAGCTATCAATAGAAATATTCATGCCATATTCTTGGAAATATTCTTCCTTTCATGTACTCCTACTGGTGAAGCTAGCTATGAACAGGGAGGGCATAAACGATTCAGCTTTTTTATGTGATAGCGAGTGAAATGAATTTTTTTTTGTTGGACAGCATTTTCATGGCTTCAGTATAAAGCAGTTTTTATGAAAAAAGATACAACCCTTCATTATTGCAGGCAGTGCCTCAGAATTAACTTGCAGAAGAGGCAGCTTGGTGCACACTGGTGTTTGTGACAGGGCAGCTGAKCAGGAGCCACGTTTGCTGTTCGAGGGTGAGCTCAGGCAAGGACAACACAGAATGAAAGCTGCAGCAGCTGAAGGCAAAGAAACAGGGAGGGGAAGTCATCCCGAGTAAATTCTGAAAAAATGGGAAAACAAAAAAAAATACAAGTTACCCACTGAGCTTGGTTTGGTCTTGATTCAACAGAGATTTCCTCTGGAATTCTTCTACTGTATTGTCCTCTTTTTATAGTTTGGGAGATGAAAATGCAGAGAGCTCGGGATRTGAATCCTTTGAGATTCTGCATTTGTGTTTCAATCAGGAAGTAAGAGTAGTCTGGTRCTTGACCCGACTGGGCTGTAAATACTTTGCCCCAGAACTGCTACATTGATCAAATCAGGAAATAAAACTGAGCAGCTCAGYTTTCAGGCAGTTGTGTGCAAACCGTGTGGATATGGCTCCAAAGAATCTCACCTATCAGCTGCATGCTCAGCCTATCAAACTGCAGTGTCCTGAGAGAAGATCATTTAAATCAATGCAGAATAAGAAATCAGGTGTAAAATCTCCTAAATCTCACAAGTGCTGGAAGAGCCTTATCCATTTTTTAATGGAAATAACAGTAGGTGCAGGTAYCTTTTCCAAATCTTTGGTGTATTTTAGCTGGAGCATATAAAGTCCTTCATCTTGAGTATCTGTTATTTTAAAGTCAGTGCTATAAGTAAAGAACCTGATTTGAAAAATAGTTCTTAAAGTATGTACATTTATCATGCTTATCAGAAGCCCCATTTTYTCTCTAAGAGAGAAATCTTGAATGGTGCCTGTTAGACCTGAAGTGCAATATCCTAAAAAGTCTGCTTTCTGGAAGAARAGAGTATTAAACTGGTCTTAAAGCCTTAACATAAGTAAGTAACTGTGAAACATTGCAAAATGCTCCCAAAAAGCCTCTTGGCCCATTTGTTACTGAACTTCTTAGAARCATAAATTTCTATTACCAGCACTGTCTTCTGGAAGACATTTGCAACTCATATAAATGCAAAAACAGGCGCTTATCAAACAGACAATGCTTTAACGTATCAGTAGATCAGGGGTTTTTTTTTTGGTTTTTTGGTTTTTTTTAATGGCTGAATAATCACTGAAGAAGCACAATCACAGTATTCATGAAGAAGAAAAGAGAAAGCAAATGGATATAAAATTGATCTATCATTCTTTGTTCCAGTCTYTAGAGACTGCTGGACTCCACATCTGTTTCTTCTCCATAGTTTTATCATGATGGATCTTTTCTGCTTAGAGGGCTCTAGGTCCTTTTAAATCCTTCCATTTTGTGTTTCTATTCTTACTTACTTTTTTTCCGTGAGTTTTGAAAAAATAAAAAATCCTAAAAYACCCAACAAACCACCAAACCCTAGCATCACATAGAAGCAGAAAAAGAGCTCAGTGAATCTCTTTTGAGTTTGCATACAGTCTGCTGCCATTAGAACCAGAAAGATCAGTTTAACACTGCTACAGGGGGTGTGTGCATATAAATATATATATAAATATATATATATTTATATACATTATTGATCTGGAAAATAGTTATGCTGTAAAGAGCATTATTTTCCTCATGCAGGTATTGATGAGGAACGTGTCAGCCAAGAACATCCTCACTTTCTGGTTCTGATTAYACCCTCTTAACCCAGCCTGTACCTGTGCCCCAGGGTGCCATAATTCATGCAATATTATGGGCCACGTATATTTCAAGCTGGYTTCTCAAGTGACAGCATAACTCTTTTGACTCTCCTGGTCCATTCCATGACAGAGAATGTAAATCCTGGTCTCCTGATGAATTTGAAGAGTGTGGCAGTGTTCCCTCCATCCATGCACTGCAYACAAGGCTCCCCACACTTCCTTCTATCTATCCTCCCTACTGTCTCTGCAGTGTCTGATGGATGGGCTGGGAGGTTGAATTAGGAATGAAAATCTGTTGAGAAGCCTCAAATGACATGACKGCATTGTTTTCCAGTTCTCTTTGCTTTCCCTTGGTGTTTTTCGAGGATTTTTTGGGGAGAATCAGCTGCAGCTCCTCTTTATACACGTGCTTTTTCGCACTTGTGCCCTGCTGGAAAGTGGCTTGGCAGGACCATTCAAAAATAATTTAATTCCATGGTGCACTTTAAAATTATCTTCTTGAATGCAATATAGAGTAAGTTTTGTCTGTCAATTCGTCTTTCCTTTAGTTTCAGGGAAAGAAAAGCCATTGGTTTTATCTGGAGGCTTGGCTTTAGCAAAATGCTATTTTYCCTTCTGTTTCTCTGGATTTTGCTGGAAGCTGGATTGGAAAGGACCAACGACACCTACTTAGATCCATCTGAGTAAGAAATAAAAGTACACATGGGCCTGATTCTGTAATGCACTGCAGGCACGGGGTGTTTGAAGTGGCCACTGGTGACTGGAACCTCATCATTTCTGTGCTTCTGCAGCTCATGGTTTGGGGGTTTTAGCAGGGTTTTAAATCATGTGTACCCTCTTGGCTGCCCTTAAGATCTGCAGTCCTGTGCTGACTTCTKCAGCTGCAGGGAATTTAACCTCTTGGTTAACTCAAGAGCAAGAAGAAATGCTGTGAATATCTGTGCTGCTGGTGTGTTTTTGCCCTTTTTCACTTAAACTGCCCTCAGAAATTGACAGTTCTTAAAAGGATTGGACACCATCATTATTCTTTTTTTTATTCAGTTGTCTGAGGTTAATAAATGACCTTTTACCTTTACTGAGGAATTTCCCCATATGTCTGCTCAAAGAATTTCCTTGGATGATTCTCTGTGGATTTCATTCCATGTTTTGTAGAAATGAATTATGATTGGATTAGAAAGGCGTAAATCTTSCTGAGTTTTCAGGAGATTATTTCCTGGATTTCCAAAGTTAGCAGTATGTCATTCTATCTTCACCCATGCCACGGGCCCTGTATCTCTGTTCCAGGTGGAATTGGTTTCTGTCTGGTTGAAATTAATTTGCTTTAAGTGGAAGTACTTAAATTTTAGCAATCAAGAGCAACAGAGATCATGTAAATATAAGCAAATGGCTTTTGAACAGAACTGTTAAATTGATACACAAAACTCACTGCTGAGAAAATGTAGTCTGGCTAATTTTCTGTGGAAGGCAGCTCTCCATCAGGTGAGATCTATTTGATCCAGTGGAATACAGTGAAACCTCCAGAATTTAAGCTCACTATTTGACAGCAAATCTTTTTTTACTTTATTGTAAAAGGCTTACAAAGGTATTGCATACTGCTTGTTTTATCAGTTTATTATAAAGAGAAATRTGTACTCTTCAAAATTCTCTCAAAAGTATATCAGTTATTTTTACTTATTTTTCTGTTGGGAAAAATAATGGATATTTCCCAGTGAAATGTTAGCTTAAACGAGTTTCTTTAAAAATTGAGTTTAATAGTCTCATAAGTTTTTCAGTATTCAAGGAATTAAAAAATATTTCTGTTTCTGTGCACCTCTGCCAGAATGAAGAGCACCACTAATTGCACATGGAGAGTTCTGTCAATGCATAAGGATCTGAAATGTCAGGGCCTTATTAGTGAAAGGAACAAATATTAGAGATGCCAGGTTTGCACTGTAGATGCTTCCTAATTTGAGGAAGTCAAATATTAAAGCWGCTTCCTAAGCAAACCCTATGAGCTCCTATTTTTCCCTGAGTGTCCCCAAGGAACAGCTGGCACCTCTCCCTGCCCTGAACCAGTGCTGGGCAGCTTTACCAGTGCTGCCATTTCACTGAGGAGTGAGTAGAGCTCTTGATCAATTCTGATTGAAACCTGGCACTTTGCACAGGTATAATTTTGCCAACTCAAAATATTCGTAGCTGGTTCTACCTGCATCACTCACTGCAATCTTGAATACCATCTCCATTCTCAGCCATCTTCCCCTGCTGCAGTCTCAGTAAGTCTGAAGGGCATTTCCTCACCAAGCTGGCATCAGGTGGGAGTCCAGGAGCTCCCTCCTGCTTTTTCATGCTGTTGACCTGTACCTGAGTCTGCAGGGAAGGGCTGTGTGCAGGGGAATACTCATCTCAGTTATACTGATTTAATTATATCAACTGTAATTGCACCAGCCTGGCCAGTATCACTCCCCTTTTGGATATATTTTCTATGAAGTGAAGATATTGTTTTCTCCTTGCACAACTTTCAGAATGACATAAACTAAACCAAAGATAAGCTCTCACAGTCCTTATATGAATAAAGAGTTATATTTATATCCCAATTATAACTGTTATAATTACAACACTATAGCCGTGCTGGTAAATTGCCCAGTGCAGTGAAGCCCTTAATTAGGAAGCAGAGTCTGAAAGGTTTAGGAAGCAGAGTGTGAAAGGTTTAGAAAGCAGAGTCTGAAAGGTTTAGGAAGCAGAGTTTGAAAGGTTTAGGAAGCAGAGTTTGAAAGGTTTGAGCTGGCTGGTGCCACCCAGCTCTGAAGCAGCCCCATGTCCAGCTCAGCCAGCAGCAGTTGGTGCCTGGTTCAGTGTGGGGCCAGTCTGAGGTCAGAGGGGACCTTTATGGGCTGCAAGGTTTTCCTAAGAGAAATTAAAGCATGGCTGTAGATTGAAGCAGGGCAGTGGAGAATTGGAGGGGAAAGGCAAGCTTCAGCCAACCTGGTGTTTCCCCATGTCTTTCTAAAATGCTTATTCAGGTTTTTTTTGGGTCAGCTTTGTGCCCAGCAAAGAGTTTAATTGGTTCTGATGTGGACCAGGAGTCTTTGCCCCTGGCAGATAAGGTGGCAGCTCAGATTAGAGCAGAGCTCCAGCAGAACTGATAWAGAAGGATGTCTCCTGGGTAACAGATGCTGCTGCAATAGCACAAGGTCCTGCTGCTCTGTAATCTACAGCTATTAACTCCAGGCTGGATTTAAAAGGACACCAGCTTTGATTTAGGGAGCTCCAAACAGCTTTGGACKCTCCTGTATGCTGGAATGACTTCCCAGAGTCGTGCTTTTGTAATTAAAACAAGCAAAAGTGTCCCTTTCACTCTAAAGAGAGGAGACAGGTGTCTATAAACCACTTGTTAGCATGATCCCTTACCAGAAAATTTCAGTGTGCTGACTGATCWTCAGGACATTTTGCAAAATACATCCTTTTCTGTGAATTTCAGAGGTTATAAGTCATGATGGTAATTGGAGCTCTTTGAGGGCTGGAAGATGGGGAGTTTACCACAGACCTAATCCCTGGTTGTTAAGGAAGGATGAGAATATTTAAATCTTGTCTGGGTAGTTTAGAAGGTACAGAAAGATTTTGGTAAATGCTCATTCTTTGTGACAATTTCTGTAAATATTTAAACACATCCTGTCAGATGCACTGATAACCYTTGCCCTCAGAATTGTTTATATTTTAATTGCACATAGAATAGTTTAATAAACTGTATATATAAATTATATACACTTAAAGAGCTAGCTGTTATGGGAAACACCCTTTGATTTTTTTTCATAGTAACAAATCAATCTCTGTTCAGGAACAAACATTGTACTAAGCATGGAAAAATTGCTAGAGGGCTCWGATATTTTTAGAACACTAATCCTGATTTTCTTACATTGGATTTTGGCCACTGAAAGTAGTGTAAAATATCCATAGAACTTTGCTTTCTATAGAGAGTCAAAAAAAAGTGAATAAATCTTCTCAATTACTGAACACATTCAGAAGAGAAGGACTTGTAAACCCATTTCAGCTGGTGCTGCAGACAGCAGGCACTGAATCAGGGAAATCAGGAACTGTAGCAGCACCTGTGGATAAAATGTGGAGCTGATGAGCAGACACAGGCACASCTTCTGCTGATTCAGAGAGAAGAGYGCCKTGGATGAGCTCCTGAGATTGATCAGWTGTTTAATTCTGCTCTCGGTGGCTGCAGTGAGCAGAGTCCAGCAGGGATGGGCAGGGGCTGCTCTGAGAATCTCTGCAGAGGAATCTGACCCTGCAGGGACAATGTGCTCTGTTTCCTTCCCCAGATACAACAGCAGCCACTTTCTCACCTTCCTTCTTTCCTCACTAAAATCAGGGCCCAGTTCCCTTTGCAAAGGGAAGGAAAGCTGAAGGTRGGAGGAATTTGACACTCTAGAGTTAGTCTGATAACTTTTTAAAGTGCTTCASCATCCCTTGGGATGAGATGTGCTATATAACCTTCAGTGAATATGTTTTAAACTGCTCATTTAAAAATGCCTGCTTAAGTTTTTGGCACAGGGAGACAGGACTTGTTGAACCCAAGTTGGAGACCTGTGAACAAGCAAAAGTCAGGGGCTTTAATGAAGTTSTCCCAAGGCTCAACAGCTTGAAGAGCTCCAGAGCTCCTTGGGGAAGTGTGCACTGCCAGGCTGTTTTCTTCCCAAGCCCTTTCAGCTCTGGTAATATGGTTTGAAATGAAAATAAAATACAGAAGCTTAGTTAATGTGTGCCACTTCCTCTGCCGTGTTCAACACACGGGCTGAGCCCTGAACTCACTTGGCCATTTTGATGATTGACCAATTATGTATAATACACTGTACACTTTGGCTTTTTATTTCCTGTTTAATTCTGAAAAACAGTTACAGTACCTCTCTAAGAAGCAATTGTAGTCTTTTTAAATGTCACGGCRTATTAAACATGCTTGTGTTTTGGCAATTGGCACAGCGCATTACTGCTTAAAAAATAATTTATGCACATTACAGATAAAAGACACAATAGATTTTGAGGAAAGACTTCATGCCACAGAAATAAATGATGGCATTTGTGCAACAATATGGGKAGCTGTTAAATTGTATTAAGATGTGGTTAAAGTTTTTGGACAAAAAAAATTTAGTATGGTTTTGTTGTAACCTTTCGCTTTCCATGGAAAATATTTTTTCCTTGAGGGGGATAAACCAACATCTTTTTCTAAAAAAAGAAAAATAATTTAAWGTCCAAACATGTTTGCTTTGAACTGACATTATGAAATAAAAAGAGCAGTTTCTGTTCCACTCAAAGTGTGTAGTTCTGAATTTAATGTAAAAGTGTTTACTAGGATGGGTGTAAAAATTAACGAATTTAATGTAAAAATGTTTATTAGTATGGAAAATGCTATCTTTTTGTTGACTACCTGTTCTTTTTTTACTTCAGAACTGTAAAGCTACATAAAGTTTTAAGTGTATGTAAATAGCATCATGTTTCAATAGGGAAATATAATTCAGATCTGCCTGAGTGTGAACATTGGGAAAAGCAGATGAGGAATGAGACATTTTCCTGAAAGAAAACTCCACCTCTGTGCAATGAGCTTTCCCCTTCATATTGCAGGGGGACAGTGAGTGGCCCTGATCCAACAGGCACCAAACCAGGTTTGCCCAGATTCTTATACAGCTCCACCAGCTTGAGTAGAGGAGCTTTTTTGCTAAAAATGAAGCCCATCATAAAGGGCAGCTGGAGCAGAGCTTGAGCTGCTCCCATCATGAGCTCCAGAGCCACTCACACACCCTGAGCCTTCAGTGTGGGCTCACTCAGGATCCTTTGTTCCAAAATGTGAGTTTGAATATAAATCAGCCTGAGCACAAGCCAACAGAGGGACCTTCTGTCTCAAACTATTAAATGCCTAAGCATCTTCAATTTAACAAAAAAAAAAACTGAACAAGGGACCTGACACAAACTGAGTGGAGCTGTAAAAGCCATGTGCTTGTGCGGTTTTATTTATTTTGCACATGTGTGTAATTGAACACTGTCAAAGCAAGCCCACAATAAAATACAGTGGGATGAACATCTGTRTGCCCTGTGCTGCTCAGTGGAGGCAGAATCCCCTTCTCAAGACTGTCTCTCACCCTCTCCTCTCTTTCTGAGGGGAGCACGTGGACATGGGTCAGGCTCTGGCCGTGGTTCTCTTGGCTCCAGCCAGGCACAGAGCCTGGAGCAGGGTGTGTTTGAGCTGCCCYGTGATTTGTGGGCCCTGCCTGATCCAGAATCCCAGATCAAAGGGAAAGGCAGGCTGCTCGTGTCAAAGCACTCAGCTCCCAGCCCGTGGAAGTGAAGAACAGCACCTTGAGCTGCAACCGTGAAGGGAATCTGCCATAAATCCTCTTGTGGTGTTAGAGCGGGGTAGGTGAAAGCCACCCACTGTGCTCGGCTTGTAGCTGCCACTGGGCTTTTCAAAAGCCTGTTCACTTTTTTTTTTAAGATGCTTTGGAGGTCTCTGTTACAGCACCATGTAGTCCTGAACTCATAAACCAGTGGTTTGCAAGCTTTTTGCTGAAGCTGAGAATCCTCGATGACATGCACATTTATATCAAGGGAGTGACAAGAATTAGTGGCAGCAGCCAGAACTTTCAGTCAAGAAAGGGAAAAGCTCCTTTCTATTCCAAGGCTTGGTGCATTATTTAAGCCTTGTCTTTGGACCAAAACCTTGGCAAACTACAGGTGAGTGGCAAAACACTCCATAATCAGGATTAGGTAATAAAATTGAAACGGTTTAAGGGATGYTGGTGGGTCCTGGTTGTGGAGACAGATTTCCCTCCCAATTTCCATTGAATTAAAGCATCTGGGAAAAGAGGCCTAATGCCTGAATAAAGACAGAATTATGGAGAAAGCAGCAAATGTTGGCCTGAGGGAAGCTGGTCAGTGAGCCTGTCCTGTCAGAGAGAGGTGCTCAGCAGGGWATACCTGTCCTCAGAAAGTGCACATTTTGGCAACAAGGATTTAACACCGTAGGAAGGAGGTGTAATCTCACCGTGCTACAGCCTGCACCCCTTTGGCAGGACAATCTTTGAGCTGCTGCAGATCTCCTCGGTGTCAGCTGAGGGTGAGCAGAGTTAGCTGCTCTGGAACTTTCCCCATCCTCTCCCCTGCCRAAAATCCCACCAAAGTTTTGTGATGCAATGTGAAACACCCACCACATGTTCAAATTTTGTAGGCTTATTTATACATGTGTGTGTGTGTGTATTTCCAGGGAGAGAGAGASATAAATAGAACTGTGTGATTGTGCTGTTTTAAAGCTGTTTGCAGATATTCTATAGTGGTTTTGTAAAAGGAATGTCTAGAATGAGAGAAATGAACACCCAAAGATTAAAAAAAAATTAAGTAAATCAGATTGTCAGATATCATGCTGGTCTAAAAACTCAATCTACAGGAATTAATGGAGGAACTGGACCATGAAAGCCAAGAAATGGGGCCTGAAAATAAACTTGATTGAGAAGATAATRCTCAAGACATACAAAGGAAGACTGATTAGCATAGACGAGAACATCAGTGAACAAGCAGAGGAATAAATCTCGCATAGACAGCTGCTCAGATCAGATCAGAACTTATTTAAAAGATGAAAGACAACATAAGGAGCAATTTCTCATTTAGACTGGAGAGGAAGGCCTCCAACTGATGTATCCCTTCTATAAATGGCTTTTGGCCAAGACACAAAGCTTCATCCACAAGAAAATATGGTAGTTGGTTTGCTTTTATCCTGGAAATCTGTAGACAGACCATGACAGGAATTCCATTATGGGAGAGGGACACAAATGATGAATAAAACAAACTTAATAAAAAAACACATTTAAAACCAGAATAGGTAGTAGATTTGGAGCATGGGGGTGGGAATGAAGTTATGGCTGATAACTTATGCACATGTGAAGTAAATGCCCCCTAAACCTTGTAGAACAGCTCTTGGTGTTTTCAGCTCTTGGTGTTTTTATTTCTTTTTTTTTTTTTTTAAGTGAGAAGGCCTTCAACACATACAAACTGTGGAAGCATCACTGGAGTGCAGACTGCTGCTGTTTATTAATTTATTAACTATTGTGACGAGGGTGTAAGAGTGAGAGGAATTCTCTAGAGGACGGGTCATTCTTCCAAAAAACTGAAAAGTGTCATCTCTGAAAGACAAAAACAGACCAGAAGAAGGGTGGYAAATACATGAACTACAAAGAAGTACATAAGATACAGACAGGACTAGCTAAAAGAGTTTTAAATTTTATTTTATTTTTTAATTGACAATAGAGGCKTAGAGGAAGAGCAAGGAGGAACACCTGAACTTGCCACCTGTATTTTACCTAGGGTAAATAAACAGACATTTTTCGTCCTGAGAGAAATGAAGAAGGAGAGATGGAAATCCCAATTTGTCCAATGCCCCATTTTCATTGTTATCCAGCATTTTGGTGAGKCTAAGCCCAAAGGGACGCTGCCAGAGCGTGGCCTCACAAGCTGGATGTGCCTGGAGACGTGCACGCTTGGGTATTTTCGGTCAGGCACAGGCAGTCACAGCTGCTGCTATTTTTGCCCTGACTCCTCTCTAATCACTCAACACGTTTTAAAGCAAGATATAATGATAGACTATGTTGCCAAGACAGAAAAATCAACAGAGTATCTAAGCGAATATGCAAAGAAATGAAAATTCAAAATGTATCTGGAAGAGGAATATAACGGACAAAAAAACTTTTGATAAAGGTTGTTGTACAAACTTGGCAGTGTCTCTGCTGCAAGTAAATATGACTGTCTGCCTGCCTTGCTTTATGTTCAATATGTCCAAAATTGGGGATGTGTGGAGGAAATACAAGGAAGTCTGTTCTCTTGGTGTAGCCAGCAGAGTTTTCAGGCCTAATCCATTCTGAAATTAAAATTAGCTCAAACGGTTGGATTCTACCAGGAAGTTTAAAATGGAGAATTTCCTTCATAAATATGGATAAGAAGAAGACAACTTTTTGGATGTTCTACACAGTGACTTCCATTAGAAAAATAAAAATATCTCCCTCTTTTCCCAGCAGTTTACCAATGATCTCACTGAATTTCAGATATTACTTTATACATGACTTAAACTAGAACTCCCTGYTGCTACTTATGAAGTATCTGTGGATTTGTACTGGTATTTTTAGTGGTAACCATTGAATCTGCCTTTATGGCAGCCAAGGACAAAATTTCTTTAACTTCAACACTGCCAAAACAAAGGTGAGAAGTACTAAAACCCCTTTGATATAAACAAGTTAGGAAACAACATCATTTAGCACTCCCCTTCTARGGAATAAAAGTCTGACTCCAAACCTGATATTGATATTTGATATTTCTGATATCAAATTGGTTTTGTTGTGACTGCAAGTCGTAGTGAATTAGGCACAACCCATCAACGTTTCTCTGTCCTTCATTATAAATACTGTCTTTCTACCTCCACAGGGTGGGGAGGGGGGTGAAATGTGGTTTTTTTTGTTATTGTTTTTGATAAATAATAGGATTTACCATAGCTAAAAATGTTTTCTGGCAAATAAATTCCATTGTAATAGCAAAAATAGGTCTCCTACTGAATCCAGTACTCCATCTACCAAGCCTCGTAGAAGATAAAAGATGTGACATTCTGGAAACAGACCACTGTTAKTAAAATTAGTAAAACTACATCAGTTATGTTTGGAAAACCTACACAGCCACAAAGTCTGTACCATGACACACTTGCTGAGGMGCACCTCCCATCCAAGGGTCACCATCTCCAGGGCTCTGCTGGGGCTTCCAGTCCCCTCATCCCTTTGAGGGTCACATGGACGACAGGATCCTCCAGAGCCTCAGCCCAGCCAAGAGAATGAGGGGGTCACACCAACAGGGGCACGTTGGATCCTCAACACGCACACAAAACAGCTCCTCTCACTGTCCATGCTGCTGTTAGACTTTAAAATAACTCCTGAAGACAAAACTGCAGTGTAAAATATGTCCATGGGTATTTCTTGCCAGAGCTGCTTAGGAATAAACTGCACTTCCTCTGTTTGAATTAGAAATTGCTCTAACATTATACAGGAGATTGATGGATTACAGTGAAACTATGTGGAAAAGGAGAAAAGGCTGTGGTTCACAAGCTGTGTAGGAGGTCCATACTAAGTCAGCATGGAAGCTCTTAAATTTTATACTTAGGATTTCATAACCAATATATCAGCTTGTTTCAAGCAATGCAATCAGGATTGTTTTACTTCAAACCCACCTGATTTACTAATAGTGACTAGAACAAGTGACATAACTGCATTTCAACCTGGATGTTTCAGATGACGTTGATTTTGGATGTCATTCTGGGAACTCCGAAATTTTACAGTTAGCCAAAGAAACTTTTCAYATCTACCTGAATACATCATGTCAATTATACTTTTCATGGCTTTGCTGATGCAGGGGTAAAATGTGGGGGTGTTTCCCAGTAAATGCAATTAACACCCTCCCTTTTGGCACAAATGGCAATGTCAAAACCCAGGCAATTTCTACAGCTTTGATTATTCAGAGTATTCATTTCTTTAAAGAACTTCTCTGTTTTATCATAGTTCCAACTAAGCTTTAATCTTAGGACTGTCTTTTTGATTTCTTTGTTTAACAGAAATGCATGTATAAAGAAATAATAATAGYAGTATCTCTTATCACACCTCTAATATTGAAAAAAAAGCTTTTGGAGAGGAGGCTAAGTTCTTAAAGGAACTTTTAATACTTGGAAATATATCCTGAAAGCCTGTTAAAGTAGTTTCTTTAAAAACAAATACACAGCAAGTCCCTCTTGTATACCTGAAAAAGCCAGTAATAACCACTATCAGCACATCAAAATAATTAAATTGAATTAATATAATTCAATCTAATGTTATTGAGACTAAACATAGGTAAGTAGTTTCCATTCTTTACTGTGACATGTCTGCTCTCCCCAGGTTGTCCCATTAAGRAGCTGCAGGACAGAACAGGATCTCCTGATCCTGTTTCACTGCTGGGGTTTCTCAGCTGCTTTTTAGCTCGGGCACACGAGATTGAGGATCTTCCATTGGTTGGGAAGAATAACTCTTAGGTGGGCACACATAGGAAGAGTTTATAGGGTGGAAAATGCTTAACTGATTTATCCTAAAAACTGGGTAATGACTCACAAAGCCACTGGGATAAAAATTCCAAGTCAACAGCTTTCTGAAGATCTTAGAGGCAAGGGGGACGAAAGTGCTGAAATGAAATCAAATACCTCTACATAAAAATGAAGTTTATAGCATAGTAGAGTATTCACTGTGGTCATTTTCTTCCAGATTCAGTCTTATTCTAGATCTTGTGTTTTGTTTTCCTACATTAGTTGATTTTTAAAGTGTCATGTTAAAATATTTCTAAGTGTAAGAGKATCAGAATAGTTTCTTTAACTGCTTTTGTTTCAGCTTGGAAAAAGAAAACTAAAGGGATAAAATTCCAGTGCCTACTACGCACCTATATCTTGTTATGCAAAGTCATCCTCAGGTGATACCTGTGCCCTTATAAAATAAAAAAAGTTAAGGCAAAAAAGAATAAAGTATATATAATAGCAACAGCATGTGATACCAATTATGTTACTGCCAAAAATAATACTTTTTGGCATGTTATGCTTAAACTATGCTCTGTTAATGTTTCTTGGATATAGGCAGATTTTGATTTACACTTCGAAATATTTCTATTTGAGAACTATTAGGAAAATATTTTGAAATTACAATATGAAAGCATGTGGAATGAGTTACCTCCCACAATTATGTGAACTACTGTATAGCAGAGCTGCATTAGCTTCCTTGCAGCTAATGAACCATGTCATTAATTACAGACATTCAAAATAAAAACTACTTCAAGGCAAGACAAATATTTACTATAAATAAAAGGGTCAAGAACTACAGAGTAGCCATTTTACTCTAAACYAATTGTGTTTAATTTTTATGCCCTTTCTCCTCAAATTTAATTTGAAGCACATTAACTTGATTTCATGTCAGATCTGACAGCTGTAGGTGTACCCACAATGAGACTCCCATCAGGGACCATGATCACGGTAAGATTTCTAGTGAAAGTATTAACTGTATTTAAAGATGAGTTTATTAAACTCATGTGGCTTGCTCTCAGGACAGGTTTCTCCTGGAAATAGCATGGAAGCGTATTTCCAAAAGTCTTCTGGCAAAACAACCCTCAGCTTTCAACCACAGCACCAGACTGATCAGTCACAGCATCCTTTTGGACTCCAGAGTGCTGGAGGAGCATCCCTGAGCTCTCTCTCCTCACCCCCAGCAGTAACTGGGACCTGCAGGGTCCCACAGCTGGCTCACATCTGTRCAGAGCTGCTCCTCAGCCTGGAGTGGGGACTTGTGAGTCCCTGCATGAACCATTGCCCTGCTAGCAGGGGACAGCAAAACACAGCTCAGATCCTAAAAATTCAGCTGAGTGMTGCTGCTGGGTTTGGTTAAAGGTGCTGGAGTGGAACTTCCACCAAGCTCCTCTGGTGCAGCAGACAGAGCCTGGCTCTTGCCTCAGTTCTGGTTCCTGCAGCTGTAAAAGCCGCCGTTCCCATCCTGCTTCAGGAAACAAGGGCCAGAAACATTGCTTTTCTTCCTCATTTCGTGTTGCCACTTTGCTGCAGTGTCTGGCTTGGTGGTAGAGTGGGGTAAATCATAGCATTTCCATATAAATCTRGCTGTGGGGGAGTTTTCCATGCCAGGCTCTGAAGGGAAGCTCTCCCGAGTGTCCCATCCCCAGGGAGGGCAGGGACTGTTGAAGGTGAGGGCACCGACCAGCATCTTCTACCAAAGCCAAGCTCTCCTCACTGCCACCCTATCAATATTCTGCTTGTACGTTTACTGCTTTGTCTCAGGTTATTTTTGCTTGGTTTGGGTGATACATTTATTTTCCAGCAGATAATATAGTCCTGAACAAAGTAGCAGCATTTTCTGCTGTGAACTCATTATCATGGTTTGTCTAAGTCACTTGATGTGTCATTATTGCTAGTGACATCATTGACTATTTTATATTAAGCACAGTATAAAATATTTGCCCTCTACTTTCATTCCTTTTACCTCTTTGGATCCCATCATTACCTCTCCAGAAGTTAGGCATGAGGGTAGACAGATGCACTGACCATAGAGATAGCAAGCAAGAAGATTCCTCAATGAAACAGCCACATAAAAGTCCCCTTAAAATCCACCCCCCTGTTTGTAACTAGAGTGTTTGGCATAATAAAGATAACAGCAGTAGATAAGTGGTTTATCTACATATATTGCCAAGAACAAAAGAGGATGATAAAGTATTGCTGCTCTCAGGAATCCAGAAAGTGCCACTGCTCAGCCAGGTTCTGCATCATGTCCAGTTAACCTCAGTWATGTTCACAGGGATTTTTAACAAAAATGTGAAGAACAAGAAGAGGAATGGAGTGGAAGCACATAGCTCAAGTAGGTTTYGCTGGAATGTGGGAAAGTTGCTAAAAGTCATATTAAAATCAACAAAAGCATTCAATACTTGTCTTGGAGGAAAAGGTTGTGTTTAAGAGAAAGGGTCAGCTGTTAAAAAAATATTTGGGCAATATGAAAAATTACAAATCTTTTCATCAGGAATTTGGGACTGAATACRTGAGGGTGTACAGACTTAACAGTGACAACTTTTACAGCTGAACAATGCTTTTGCAATGAAATCCTGGCTCTGTTCAAATCAATGGCAAAATTCCCATCCGCTTCAATGGAGCCARGATTTCATGTGTATCTGTCTTTTTTCATTCTTCCTCAATATTTGTATCCCAGCTATCTGGCAGACTATTGTCTGTACAGGTCAGAATTAAACCTTTCTATTCATATATGTCAGGGTTACCGTCTGTTTTCTCACCAAAAGAAAAAAAAAAAAAAAGATGAAAAAGCATGACACATACTTGCAGTGCTGTATCATTCACTTCATTGCTCAGAGTAAAGAGAATTGTTTGCTGCATCTGCTGGGAGGACAAAATTTCCAGCAAAAGAGCTAAATGCTGCCTGTGTGCAGTTCCTAACTCCAAGGCTTTTAAAGAGCTCTTATTTTCAGCTCCCCATGTATTAAGTTTCGGATATGGGTGTCACGGGATTTAAGCAGGGGCAGAATTACCTCAATGCTGTCTCCTCTTAAAAATGCTTCCTGAATATGGAAAAGTATTGCATGGGCAGGAAGGAAGGTGACTTTCATCAAACAAATCTGTCATGCAGTGAGACTATTTAACTCATCAAACAAACCCTGGTATTTGTGCTGCTGAATATAAGCATTAACCTGGAGAAATGAGAGAGATTAATGAAAATTCAAATTGAGAGAATGAAAATAAGAGATAAACTACTGCTCTGCAGATGAACGAATTTTTWAAAAATGCTTAAATCCACGGTGCTTGTCAAAATGCACCAAGAAGTGCCCYGGTAAGTGAGAAATGACACAGAGACCATAATAAATGTGAATGGGGAGCTTTGTGTTCCCCCAGTGCACTATTTGTACACTACAAAATCTTTAAAAGAATTGTAATTCTACACTTACTGTTGCTTAACTTGGGGAAAGTACATGCAGCCTGAAAAGTGGCTGTGTCTATTCTGCTTTAAAGCCCATCTGAGACCACAGGGACATTGCAAACAAGAACATTTCATAAATGTAATGGGGAGAGCAAGGAAATATTCAGRCAAGTGAAAATCCTTTAACCATTGTCAAATCAAGTTAGAAAAGAGGCAATAAATCAGCTGGCTTTAGATGGTGTCATGGTAGATGAAACCAAACCCATGGCAGTTAAAACACACATGGGAACACATGGGCACCTGTTCAAGAGAAGGGACTGTGCCCACAGTGAGCGAGTCCCACATCACAAAATGATGATTACATAGCAGTGATCTGCAGGAAGAATTCAGCTCCAGGCTAGATACAGAGTCAATCCAAGAACAGAGCAGTTTTTGTACAGAGGCTGTGAATAAGGACATGTTCGTAGCTCTGACATCCTCCAGTCTCTAAACTCTTCTTGTTGCTGTTATCCCAGRTAACAGAGCAGATGAGGTTACAGCAGAGACTTTGCTGTGTCATTGACTTATTGGACAGCTGATCTGATAAAATATATTTAACATAAATATGCACATAAATCCTCAGTTTAGTCCTAATCAAATCATGCACAATCCATGACACAGACGTTACCCAGCCCATCCTTTTTGGAGGGGTATTTCCTGATCCTGGTATTTCCTCTGCAAATGAACACTTGTGAGTACATTGTTAATCTTCAGCAGCCACTGGTCACTCCTGGAGCTGCATCAGCAAATACTTCTGCTGGCAGTGTCTTTCTGCAGCACATTAGTATAAATTTAACCCACTTGGGAAGTGCAAACAGCAGGGTTGAAGAGCCTGGGAGCAGTGCCAGGTTAATGCAGCTACACAGCTTTGGTACCAGCTCATATCCTACGAGCCTGTATCATAGGGAAGGGAAGGAGAATGCATCCCTCCATACAGGAGATACTTAAACAGGACACTGAGGCAAACATCATAATTGCTGATGGCAGAGGAGGCCAAATGTGTCATCTCAATTCTCTTTCTAGCTGGCCAGTGGAAGAGAAACATAAACCCTTTCAGCACAGAAAAAATCATCCTGCATTTCTCCTTTCAGTCCTTCAAGCTCTCTTTCTCCTGGTTCCCTTGTCTTTCTCAAAGTGATGCTGAATGGTGCTTTGCTTTCTGCAAATATGGATCATGGAACTKTCCTTTTTCCATGGGCACATTTGTTAATTTTCTTAGATTTATATCTATTGGCAATGATTAGAATTGTATTAAACCTAGAGCCTTAAATTCACAGAGGAAAACTACAACAAACTTCAGAAGCTTGCTGTAAATCTCATTGACCACACAAAYTTAATCTGGAAGCCACAGAGAGGCAATAAACATGGTAACCCCTGCTGCCAATTAATTTGTTACTTTTSAAACTACAATACAATCAAAGTTTAATTTGGTTTACCTCAAGAATCTCTTTGTGATMTTTCCATGAAATTCAAGACAGTGAAAGTTGGTAATTCTGGGTTAGGAGCACAAGTTACTGGTGGTTGCCAAAGAATTGTGTGCTGCTTAATTGAGTTTTGATGTTCTTGCTGCTATCTACAGCCCCAGTTTTTCCACATGACTTTGTGGTGATGAGATYTAAATCTCTGTATCAAATGTTAAAACCCTTGGCACTTGCA
Organism: Malurus melanocephalus; assembly: GCF_030028575.1. NCBI lineage: Eukaryota > Metazoa > Chordata > Aves > Passeriformes > Maluridae > Malurus > Malurus melanocephalus. Next base: position 257,381 of record NW_026623428.1, read on the forward strand.
AACCAGAAAGCTTTATGTAATTAGCAGTGGCTGAGGAAAATAAGGTTATTCTCACTAGGGAAAGGAGACATTTTGGTTATCTAATTGATGCTTTTCCTCRTGCAAAAGACTGATAAAATTGACCGAGACAAAATTTTCCCACCGTCAAAAACACAAAACCGAGATGACATARTGCACATCCTAGGAAATTAGGAGTGGAAACATAACAGGAAACTACTGGTTTTCATCCAAAGGGAAATAAACATACTGAATGGATTAAAAGAATTGTCCTTTGAAGGAGGCAAAATCAATTCTTTCAAGTGATAGTTAAGGAAATTGTAGAAAGAAATTATTGAAGGGCATAGGAAATAGGAGTATCTGTAAAAGGAGAAAGAGGCAAAAGAGTTCCTTTGGTTTCTGTATACCTTGACTTTCTGGTTATAAAAAGATGCTAGTTCAGAAGAATAGAAGTAGGAAATTATGTACTCAGATATTTCAGGTCTAACATCCCTACTCTGAAATGCACCATTTTGCYCCTATTATAGACAGTATAATATAAATAAATATTGAATGGGACCTACATGGTCCTTTAGTGTAGGGAAAGTCAACCTTCAACTGGAACAGGAGTTCTTAATCACTTTCAGATGGCAGAGTCTTTCTTMAAACTCAAAACTACAGGTACAGAGAGCCAATTTATATGTGGTGAAAGTGTGATGCTGGGAATGAAATTCCCAATTCCAACTTTAAATTAGGTTGGAATCTATTGAATGTAATCTGGATATTTTGACTGAGTTTAATTAGGTCAAAATTAACTTCATTTGATTTAAATGTTTTTATGGCCATGGACTTTTCTTCCAGCTTTGAAGATACATATTTGTAACCCCTGCTAACATGTGAATTAGAATAGAAGGACTGTGCACACTGAATAACATAATTCAGCAGTTTGTCTTCTATTCCCTGAAAAAATACTCCACTAAGTTTTTCTGAAATCAAGGTCGRTAAGTGTGCTTTAATTGTGTCYTTCTCCTTAACAGCACTGCTTCAGWATCACAAGSAATTTACATTCAYCYTTGAATCTACATGTGTGCATTCATTTATGTGAATTCATACTCTTCTTCTCAAAAATGGAGCTTTGTTAGAGATGCCTGGTGAAGAAACACTGTGCAGCAAGGGAAAGAGAGGAAAATTCTAGCTTGGAGAAGAACTTCTTGAAAATAATCAAGAATCTGGAAGAATAAAATCTCTTTTCTGTTGCTGAGTTGAGCCCTTGTTCTGCTTTTTGAAGTTTGTTTTCTTCATTTCCCTCCACTGTCCAATTTCCCTGAAAAGGAGAACCACAGAGTCTGTTTTTGGAAGCAGCATCACAGGGCATCCATGGGGCAGGGTAAGCCCAGGACAGGGAGAAGGCCAGACAAAAAATGCCCTGTCCCCTTTCCCAAAGTACCTGTGGGCTGTGCACTGGAGMACCTGTGCAAAACACTTCTCACGAGGTAAGAATGAGGTAAAARAGCATCACTGCTGCCTGCTCAGATCAAATTAGAGACCATCCAGTGGGGGTTTCCTCATCAGAGTTGTTCCCATACTAATGATTGGGATTTTATTGGACTAATTTTACAAAAAGAAGCATATGTTTCCTTGCTTCAGTCACTAAATCACAGCCTAAGGACATGCAGCAGTAGGATATGCAGAAAAATCTATTTCCTGCCTTTTCCATATCTGCTTGTGGATACGGTTTGTTAATTAACCTTAAATTAATTACAGGAAATAAAAAAAAAAGGTCACACTCCTAAGAAGAAAATATTTCTCCTTCTTACTCTAAGCTTTAAGACTTCCCTGGCAAAGGATTCTGTTTTTCTGCTGTTCTGGCAGATTGTTTGACACTGAGCAACTGCATTAGCACTTCTGGAGCAAGGAATGAGAGCTGAGAGTGTGAAAAAGCCTTGTGGAAGCCTTCCTGCTCTAGACATTTAAAAAATTAAATGACTGAAGCTTTTAGAAATTTAGTGTAGCAGACGGATGCCTAAMGAACAGGGAAATAAAGCAGATTGCCTCGAAGCAGTTTGAAAGTTTAAATTTTAATTTTTTTCCCTGCTTCGCTGCTGGCTTGGGCATTTGGCTGAGCTATTCCCAGGTAAAGGACTCTGCTCCTGCTTCTGAGCAGGCTCCAGGCAGGAAGTGGAGGCAAAGAAAAGGTCTAAGAGGGCAAAACTCACTGAAAAAATGGGCTCAGCTGGATCCTGGGCCATCAGCAGAGAGCAGCACTACAGCCACCAAAGGGTGAAACAGCTTTGAGCATTGASATATCTGCAGCAGCAGGAGCCAGCATTCAGGCCTTGGACATCGCTCAGGACAGTCATATTTTGAAGAGTGACAAGWAAACCTTCACCCTGCTCTCAGCATCTGTGCTGTGCCTTGCCTTGTCTTGGCTGTGAGTCTGAGCCAACAATGAGGGAACTTTCTTTCCTTTCKTTCCAGCTTGAGCAGATGTTTACCTTTCAGCACCTAAGATGACCTTTTGACTTGGGCCTGAAATTCTGGCCCTGCTGAAATGGGTGGGAGTTTTGGCACCAAGTTTGACAGAGCCAGTATTTCATTCCAGGTGCCTTTCTCAATAAAGCACATAAAATTACAAAACATGGGCTTTCCCTCTTGCTCAACTTCTCAGTCATCCCAGGTATCACTGAGTGATAAACACAAAAACCTGGAGGAAACAAGATGCCATCTAAAAAAGAAAAAAAAAAATGGCTCCTACATGAATAATTAAAATGCCTTCCAATGTAGAATAGGTTCACCTATACACACAGGCACACACATCCAGGACATGTCAATGGGATCAAAGCTTTTCTCCAGCACTTTAATAGGTGGCATGCACCCTCACTTCTCTGCTGAAATCAGAACCTGTACGTGCACGTGCAGGTGCTGGGAGTTGCTTTTTCATATTGTTGGCACAGGGCCACAGAGCAGAGCCATGCACCTTCRTTTTTTAACAAGCCTGTGTTTTCTCAGGTGTTCATTTATCTCTGTGAAGTTTCTCAGACCTGTACCCTCAGGTTTAGCACGCTAATAGGAAGAGGAGCTCTTGCTGCCAATAAACAGGCCTTACTCTGTCTTAGATGCAAGGAAATAACATTTTTAAAAATTATTTATTAATATTCTTTGCAAAAATAGGGATCATGAGCATGGAATTGTAACAACTGGCATTTGGAACAGACTGCCAAAGAATGTGGTAGGTTTTCTACCACTGTGAGTTCAAAGCTGGGTAACTTTCTAAAAGATGAGTTTAGGTTGAATCTCCAAAATGCAGTTCCAGAGGCACAAACCACTATAAGAAAAATATGGTCTGTTCTGTGATGGCTCTTTTTGGCTTTAAAAATCCACGAGTCCGTGCTGATTTTGGTAACAGAGATACCATGAACAAAGGTAGAAGGCAAATAAGGATTACTTTYTTGGGAAAAAGATATTGCTTTGAACCTTAAAGCAGAGCTAAGGAAGGTGCAAATAACTATCCATGTGATTWACATGAACACTCTGCTCCAGAGTGTAACAGCATTTTAATTCGCAGTTCAGTTTTAAAATTGCAGCATGGACTGACTGAATTTTTGAGTGAGTGATTGAATTGTTTACATTKAATATCTTTTTGGCAGTTTAGGAAGTGACTCTGCTCTTGCTACTTAAGCCCCATTAGAACACTTGTGATTTTTCTGCAGGCAATATTGTCAGTTCCCATTTCTCTCAATTCTCTGCATTTTGACAGCAATGAGTCAAATTACAGATTTTTTTCATTGTCTGAAAGGCTTTTGCTTTTCTGCASTTGTCTACTTCAAGGGGTTCATTTCTTCACCTTTGCAGTCAGTAGAGTTTTATTGTTGCTTCTCACAGGCTAGAAACAGGGCTCTGGTTTTYCTTCTGTACATTTATTTGATCCAAAGAGCTGGCTCTTGTTATCTAAACTGAAAGTCACTTTCTCATCCATTAGTCATTTTATGTTAAAGATCAAAAGTTTGGGGGATTTGTTGTTGATTCTAATCTCACAACATTTTTCTTTATTTAGTGTTCTTGTAGATTCTGTATTTGAGAATTTGCAAAACTTGCTTTCAATGTCAACATTCAAGCACTTCCCATAAATAAAAAAGCTGGAGTGGCTTACAATAATTCCAAAGACTTCCCCATACAATCTCAGATGGAATAACCCATAGTTTCCTGCTATTAATCTATGTTTTTAGTTTCATTGTAGTATATTGCTACTTGTTTTTTCTAGTTCTTTTGGATCACTGCTGAAAWGTGTGAGGTTATGAAAAGAATTTTAAAGAATTTTAATCTTTTAAGAATTCCAAAACCTTTCCAATTTCTGCTTACTTTTAGGGGTACTCCGGAATATGTGCTCTTTTCAAATTTGATTAGAATCAAAAATGCTTAACTCCTACCCACTTCAGAGTTTCCTGACTGAGCCTGAAAAAGGGAAAAAGGAAAAATAATAAAAAATAGCATTACAACAAAAAAGATTACTTAAAACTTTGTGTTATTTTAACAACTAAAATGGGAATGGCTTTCAAAGTGATGAGTAAAAGGAGGGGGAGGACACATGACAGAGGCTTTTGGGAAGGAAATTGGTGCTCCTGTGTCTCCCAGGTGCATCTCTCCTGCATGGATTATTCCCTAACCTCCTTTATGGATTGCTTTGCTCAAAGCCTATTTTTCTCCCAGCATACTCTTTAAATAAAGCAGGGTGAATACTGCATGAGAAAGGATTTGAAYAAATCTCTTGGTTTATTTTGGTGTTTGCCACCACATACTTCCTTCCAAACTTTCACAAAAGAGATTTAGAAATTATTAATATTAATTATTAGTATTTGGCATAGGGATAAGAAGAAAAATACTGTAAACATGTTCTGGGCAGAATATTTGCCCTGCAATTCCATGTCTGGCTATCTTGGATACAGTGTCTGAATTAGGGAAGGGACTGGTGACAAGGGCTCAGGTGGGCAGTAATTGTCCCTCCCAGGTGTCTGAAATATCACCCTTTGTCAGCAGMTTTCCAGCAGTCCCTGAGGTGGGATGCACTTTCATTGAGTTAATGGGGGATTTTTAGGTAAATGCTTTTGTAAGAAGTGTTGAAGTTAACTTAGAAACAGTTTGYTAACCAGAGGGGCCGTGCCTGTCATTTGAAACATCAGACAGGAATAACCAGCCAAGGACTAGTTTTGATGTTTTTTGAGTTCTGATACAGGCAAGCTTCATTTCTGCAGAGGAATTTGCATTTAATCCTCTTTAAACTTYCCCTGAATTTTGTTGATGTGYTGKTTTGGGCTGGGGTAGAGTAAATTTTCYTCACAGAAGCTGGYGTGGGGCTGTGTTTTGAACCATCTATTTGTATTTTTCAGGCAGTGCCTTTACAACCTGCTTTATCCTTTCCCTGGTGTGTGTCCCTCCACAGAAAAAACCTCAAAGCAAACTGGATTTCAAAATGCATGTCCTCTGAAGCACTTTCTTAGGAATTTTGCTGAGCTTAGATGTCTTCAGTATGTGTGAGAAAGTAAATATACATGTAACAAAAAGTTCTTCCTTTCCTGGGCAAGGGATAGTGTGTTCTATCRTGGAAAAAACATTTTTCTTGGCATGACAATTAAAAAGAAATAACACATTTGAATAGTACCAGCCCACAAAACCCAGGGCTTACAGCTGGCCRGGCAAATAACAGCATTCTAGGATGATATTTTTCCACTCTTGTAGCAGTTACACGTGGGCTATGTCAGGAGATTTGGCTTTGGTTAGTTTCTGTAGTAACRTTAATACAATCAAAACCATCTATTTTACATATTAATTTTGCAGGAGTAATTTTCTTCTCATTTTAGCTGGACAGTAACAAGTGAARTACACAAATACCTAATCCAGAGTAATTTAATGTAATAATTTAGTAACATTGTCTGTGTGTGTGTATATATATAAAATAATGATTGAAAAAGGGTATAACAATTTCTGTACTTTTTATATGAGATTTCTTATAACAACTCCAGCATATTAGAGATGATATATTTATGAGATATCTTTATCTTTTTAGAGATGATATCTTTACCCTTTCCTTGTCCTTCTTTCTCATTTTGTACCCCAGCAAGGCTTGTCCAGGTTYCTCCTGTCCTCCCAGGCAGAATAGCCCTGGCAGGAGAAGATATTCTGAGCACTGAAGGATCTGCCACTCTCAAGGGTAATTTGCACTTTTATTAAAGATTGATTTAAAAAAAAAGTGAACATTTAGAATTCTGCAAGTTAGAGCTTTGGAGAATTTGTGAAGGTCCAAAACCAAATGTTTGGTGGTTTTTTCTTCCTTTTTTTTTTTTTTTGAGGTGGGTTAACATTTTGCATCCAAATGGTAAATATGCTGGTTGCTAGCAATTTCACTTTCTTTTTTTTTTTTTTTTTTTTTTTTTCTGACAAGTGGGTTTGTGCGAAGACCTCAGTAATTAATGGACATGGTTAAATATTGGAATCTTGCTTTAAACAACGATGTCCCCAGAGAGCACAGACAGCACCAAGGACCTTCTTCAGAAAACTTATTGAGGGAGTGGAGCAGCATCACTGCCAGAAGGAGACAAGGATGTCCCAACTCTGTAAGTTTCTACTTTTTCTGCTCTACATTCTCMTGTCCCCCTATAAAATATTCTTCCATAGTGCAATGTGCTGCTGAGGATGCCAGAAATACTGGGAGCAARAGGAGAGGGAGCACACATCACCCTGTGCAATCTTTCTGTTCCTTCCCTGCGAGCAGGGTGAGCTGGGCTCACTGCAGACTGTGCAAAGGCTCAGGACTTCCCAGACAAGGAAACCTGGAGAGGATGGGATGGGATGGGATGGGATGGGATGGGATGGGATGGGATGGGATGGGATGGGATGGGATGGGATGGGATGGGATGGGATAGGATGGGATCCATGGGATGGGA
>NW_026623428.1:264358-288738 GCF_030028575.1 Malurus melanocephalus
TATGGGATGGGATGGGATATGGGATGGGATGGAGCCGTTTCATCTGCAGACTGTGTAAGGGCTGTTGTTTCCCATGTGCAGGTAGGCATGAGGCTGGTGGGCTCCCTTGGGGACCAAGAGCCTCTTGCAGGCCACAGGGTATTTTAGAAAGTTTGTTTTTGACATCATGTGCCCAGAGTCTCTTGYAGGCCAATCATGCACTAAAAGACCATGTCAGGAAACCACCAGGTGTAATTTCTGTGTGGCAATAACCTGCAGGGAGCCGGGGAGCTGTGATGGTACATTGCTGCTCGCTTTCAGCCTGCCTCTGCATTAACTCTTCCATTTGCTTGCTTTGGCTTCCCTGACTCCTAAATACATACACACAGGATCACTTGGACACAGTAAAAATTCATTTTCTGGAATTGGCTCCTTAGCCTGCAAACCAAGGAACTCCTTGTGCCAGTCCTGCTCCCACGAGCTGCATGGGGGAAGTCTCCATCTCACCTTCCCTTCCTAATCTGCTGCGACAGTGACTAATTCCAGAGGCATTGGTAACGAGCTAGGGATTTTCATCTGAATAAAATTCATCATAAAATTTGCAGGGACTATTTTTAACCGTTATCAAATAAAAAAATAGTTTAAATGATCTCTCTCTCTTACTCTTGCATTTTCTGTACCAAACTCCAGCAAGCAGGAGGTAGCTGGTTTTTAAACCCTTTTTACAGTTTTCTGCTTTTACAATCCTCTTCTAATACAGAAGCTTTGCCCTTTCTACCAGACCTGTAGTATTCCTCTCCCCATTTCTCTACTTCTCTCTTTTAACCATTTAAACAGACTGGACAAAAACAGGTAGATGAAACACCCAAAATCTGTCTTTGGAAGAGGGKTTTGTTGTCCTCCTCTCCCCAGAAATCAGGATGATGCTTGCAAGGCTGCAGAAGCACAATTTATTCTCCCATCCACAACAGTTTTAGATAATAGGGTCCCTCAGGCCCAAAAGAAGTAAAATGCATTGACCTGGGAAATAAGATCCCCCTGAATTTATGGCACTGGAGGAGACAGTCAATAATAGTTGCTAGATCTAGCTTTTGTTAGAATTTACTGCTGTTTTCATTTAAGAAAATGTGCTTTGTGAACTTTATATTCCTTGCTTTCATCTAGTAAAAACAACCAAAATTGTATTTGATAAAAATAGCCTGTTATTTGARATACATTCTTCTTGAATGGCTATCATCAAAAATGAACTTAAAGAAAATTAATTCTCTACTTTTCCATACTGAAACCATCCAACCTCAGATTTATGCTCTCTGTGACTTTAAAATTAAATTGAAGAGAAATAGGCAATGATGACCCAAATATTAACAGCAGCAGGAAGAGAAACCAAGTGTCTGGCAGAGAGCACAACAAATAAACACCTTCTGACCTAACCTGCTGTTTCACCCCCACAAATGGGAACTGGCCTTAGAGCTGGGTGACCTGCAGATATAGAAAGACATAGCATGGAAATAAAAAAAAATAATCATAGCAGCGATGTAGCTACACACAGCTGAAAATATTTGGCTTGGCTGGAGTGTCAGCTCCGAGCTTAAGCAGTTCYTGATTTCTGTTCAGGTTGGTTTCCGCGTCATTAACAAGGACTGCGCTCTGGTTAGCTCAAGCACACAGAAGCTGCTCCCAGGATCTCCATGTCTTGAGCTACGCTGAAGCTACAAGTCAGAATAAATACCCCGTGTTTATAATTTCTACTTGAAGGGAATAACGCTGCATTGTCCAATCTCAATTAGCCGTGGTCGCTTATTTGGTCTAAGGATTATCTTTGCCACGGACCCTGAGATCTCAGGTTTGGCAGATTTCTTAACTGAGATAAAGTGTTGTGCAAACAGGGCTCCCCTGCCCTCTGGGCCAGCCCAGCTCTGGGAACAGCTCATCCTGCTGGCTCTGGGTCCCTCTGTCTGCAGGAATCTCACCCCACTCCCACCCTGCTCCCATCACAGCTCCYCTGACCCTCCTGCCTCCAGGGAATGTTCGGAGTTCACCAACCATTATTTTGTCTCCTGCCAGAGCCACTTGCTTTGCAATCCTTTGCAATTTTGGATCTCCTTAGAGATTTTTCTCCCAATCCCTTATGGAAACATGGTAGAGGATGAAATAATGATTGGCAATTATTGCTTTATTACTGGGGAAAGAAGCAATGTAGCTCATGAGTGGTAAATYAGCAGAGATAGGTTATTATCCTCCTTATCGTGAGCATCTCTGTGTCAGGGTTAGAGGATGCACAGGGAACTCTCAGGCATCATCCCAGATTTGGGTACGGCTCAATGTGTTACTCACTGGGATCTCAGCGCAGTGTGAGGGTTTGTAACTTAGTCTAAAATATGTGCAAGAACACACATTAGAAATTGGTGTCAGGATATGAGAGAGGAAAGATTTTCCCTTGTAAATAGAGGCCTGAATTAGAAGTTTAAAATGTCTTCTGTAAAATACAGTAAAAATGTAAATGTTTTTTTCTGCAGATAATGCAGATGCTTTAAGACTGATTTAAAACAAAACAAAAGCAAACAAAAACCCCGAATGGAAACAACCCAACAACATTTTAAAAAGTCCTTCCTTGAKTTCGGTGGATAGGTAAAATAACAATAAATGATGTTTCTGCAGTGAGGATGGGCTAAGTAAACTCAGCACTGATGGCTCTATTTCCAGCTCCAATAAACTATTCCAGTGTGCCTTGCAAAGGATCCTATAAATGCGAATACAGAAAAACTGAACATTCTTTTACACAGGCAGGTCTTTTCCTCAAACATAAATACCCTTAGTCTGTTTTTTGGAGATAAAGTCTATATCATTACCAGACCRATGGCTGGAATTTCTCTTTGAAAAGGAATCCTTGTAAATGCTGTGTCTCTGAAGCCAAATGCTCATAACTCCCAGTGAAAATTTCACTGAATATTCCACACAAAGACCAAGTCATACTAACAAGGACCTTTCAAAGTTTATGCAAAGTTGATATTGTATAATGTTGAAAAGTGAAGTTATAAAGCTACTCTCTGATTTTGAGTGTTTATGAATACATAAATATAAGTCTCTTCAAGATTTTTGAAATTATTTATGCACCTAAATCCCATTGAACTAAACAGAATTTAGGATCCTAAATATAATTTTTAATTCTATATTTTAAATTTAAATCTGAGTTTCTTAAGAATTTTTTTTAATCTTTCCAATTTTTTTTAATTTAATAGGAGAAAAGTGACTATGCAAGCAATCATGTTCCCCAAAAAACATTGTGTATGAAAAAAAAAAAAAATCCACTATTTAAAACATCTTTAAAAGAAAGCACTATGAGGTGTTACCATCACGTAAAATGTACGGTATATTATAGTTGCTTYAGAAGATTATTTTCAACCAGCACTGGGCTTTAAACTACACAGAAAAATAAATTAAAATTCCATTAGATCTGAATTTTTTTAAGTTGTTTTTTGAAGATGTTTGGCTTGAGTTAAAGAGCTTTAAGATCTTCGTTCCTTTTTCTTATGACAAGTAACATAAAAAAATAAAAGATTTCCCTATATAACAGTAGCCGCTGGTGTCCTGTGTCAGGGTATTAACCTTTTTAACCCTGTCAGTTGGCTGGGGCCAGGAAATATGGACTAGCCTTTTACTGCTCTTCTGTGTGTCACAACTTTATTATGCATCACATTTTTGCTCTTCTGAAGTGTCCATAGCACTAAAAAAAATAATCTTGTAAAGAGAATGCAGTGTTCCAAGGCTGAAAAGGTATGTAGGACTGAATATCATATATTTTATCAAAGAGCTATCCCTCTTCATCCAGAGCACATTATTGTTGCTCTGTAAAACCTTAACATCAAAGAAAGGCTCGGGGTTCTGTTTCATATTTTGTAAAGGTGATCTCTGAGCATTTCTAGCTGAATTATCCAATATTTTGCTGTATATCATTTTGCTGATGACAAGAAAGCTGTCTCGTACCCTTACTGGTGTCTGTGCAGAGCTGGCTTGTCTTTCAAGTGACTATAAAGCCATATAGATCTGATTAGCAATAAATATTTCAACTGCTTATAAAGAAATATTAGTTCCTACAGGCACTATTATTACCCATTGCTTACACAGACTATAATTTTTTCAGGGAGCTTGTACACACCCTCCATTAAGAATAATACTGGAAATTATACAAGCACTTAAAAATCTCGTCATGGCAAGATGGCATCGTATTGCGGGGAGAATCAAAAGCACTCTTTAATTCATAGACATTCATAAACATTGTTTTATCTCTTAATTGTAAATCTTCAGAGGTTTACACATTATTTYCAGCAATCCAGATGCTGGTGGAAGAATGTTATCTTCCATTAAATATCATTTTGTTCAATGTATAAAAGCTTTGGTCATTAATGGCAAGCTGCATCCAATTCTCATTGCTGCTGATGTAATAACTTGGCTTCCTGCTCCTTCCTCGTGTGCCCATTTTTTTCCAGATTGTGACCCATAATTAACTGCTCACTGTTATACRAAAGGTTCATCTCCAAGCACTATTTCTCCTGACAGCCACTGGTAGAAGGAGAGGATGTCCTGGAACCATAGCAGTGTCAGCCAGCAGGCACAGAATTCCAGGGAAAGGAGCCCTTTCCTCTCTTGGACAGTGACCCTGTGGACAGACAGGTGTGCCCCTTGTTTGCTCCTCTGTCACTGCTCCCCTCCCTCAGAGCTGGGAAAGTGCAAGGATTGAATCCATCTCTGATGCCAAGTTTGTGCTCTTTGATGGAATAACCTGACCAGTCCACAGGGCACCAGGTGAGCTTACACTGCCCAGATTGGATTTTTTYCCCCCATATCTGAGTGTGTTTCTGCCTCAGCAGCCTCCTCTCACTTCATTCCAGTGTCACACAGATAACCTGAGGGAACTGTGACATTTATTCCCCATAACTCTGTCATCCTCCACAGCAGGGTACTGCTGATGGGAAACTTAAATATGATCCAGGGAGCATTCAAATGAGACTTCACCACAATTAAATGGAATTTTGTTCCCAAAATCACTCTGTTTCTCCTTAGCAACTTTAGTCCTYTAGAAAACAGTGGCAAAGACTGTGCCAACGCTCCCTGCAGGGCAGTTTTGTGTGCTACAGTGGGATTTCAGTTCCATTCCAATCCCTCTGTGCACCTCTGGCAGCCTTTGGTAGACAGCTTTTTGGGCAGTGGGTGTTTTGGGGATGAATTCAATCAGGAGAACAGTAAAAAATAAAGTGAAGKGAAGTTTTCCTATTTGGTGAAATGATGCAGCAATGCAATTATCTGGAAATAGATGRGCTGAATAGCCTTTTACTTGCCTGATTTATAAGTGAAGTAGACAAAATAATATACTTTAACAAATAATTCTACCTCAGACTTCTCATGTGAAACTGGTCTGAGCTGGTCACATTTTCACATTTTCCATTTTTAAGCTAATCAGTCTTCACAGTTTCCTTTCTTTTTTTTTTTTTTTAATTTATTCAAAATGCCAGATACTTAACAAATGCTAACTCATCACACTCCCTTGCTTTGGCCTTACCTTTCCCTCCTTTTCTTTCCCTATTATCTTTCTCCAAGGCAGCAAATAAAATAGTTTCATACCAAATATCACATCCAATCTTTTTTTTTTTTTTACAAAGTTATCACTTTTTAATTTGTGATATGTTTGTCCACATTCATTTGATCCTTACTGCTGGCATAACAGTGTTTGGGACTTAGTTTTAGATTTTTGTCTACATGCAACTAAATATAATCGACTTCCAGTGGTAAAGTTTTGGTCACTTAGTTCTAAATGCTGAAATAACATATCCTGTTTTAAGGTTTTGGGTTTTCTTCAAGACACTAATATGGTGCTCATTATCAAAGGACAAAGGGCACTCTGAATTGTAATAAGGACTTTCTGGTTTTAAATTCCATTACTTGCATTAAAACCACTTACTGCCACTAAGAAAAATGAGTATAACTCTGTGCAGTTTGTGGCAAATAGGCAGTCTTTTGATATCTTATAGCAGAATGTTTCAGTTAATAGGCCTGTACTTGAAAGTACCCTTTCACACCAAYGCTTGAGAGTGCGTTCTGTGTTTTTGTTTAAGTCTGACATCCATGAAAAGACAACCAAGATCTGTTTCTTATTGTGCATTAAAGAGGATTCTTTGGAAATCACTGAATAACTCAGCAATATGCTCTGTATCATTTTTACTGATGACAAGACAGATGTCATCTCTGGTGCATCTGTCTAGAGTATCCTCTTGGATAACTTCTGTGTATTGCAATCTGCTTCTTTTCTTCAAATAGGAAACGCTTCCAAAAGCCCTGTTAATTGGCAAATGCCTAAATATTTCACTTATTTGCAGAAACAAAAATGGGGCATGCTGACTCTTGGGAAACAATTCCCAATAATAATAAGTATCCCATTTAAAAAAGAAAAAAGAAAAAAAACCACAACACCCCTACACTTAATTCAAGAGTAAGGCTGCTTTTTCAGCAGAAATATGTGGAATCATTTGAAGCTTTCAGGTCTTTGCCTTGTTGTGTTTATTGACCACAAAGTTGGTTTATCTTCCAGGCAAGGTCAGGACAGATGGTCAGACCTGGATATTGACTTTTATAGTATTTTTATGTTTAGATTCATTTTATTCTGTTTGTCGCTTTTGTACTTAAAACAAAAATGGGGTCCCTTCCAACTGAAACTCCTTCAAATCAAGATGTAGGCTCCCTCTCCCACTTGTGAGGCCACCATCTCATCAGGCCCCATCTGCTGAACAGATCCAGCCCCTTTGTGCAGATCCTTCCCCYGGGGCTGTGCAGGATGGGTGCTGAGAGGCAGTCAGGTTTTAGCCACTGGTCTCTCTTACAGAAAAAAGTTGCCAGTCTACATAAAAACTTGGTGTAATATATGTTTGGGGGGCAGCCTAAAACAAAYGAGTGCTACTGCTGGTGTACTCAGCATAGGGGCTTAAGTGAAAGGAGGGAACACTGTAAAATGAGGCTGAACAGTTCTGGAACAATATGAATTTCCTGTAAATGTTTCCYTTCTTTAGAAATAGAACAGCAARAAGAGTGGGACAAAAGGGGAGGAAGAGAGATGGTGGGAAGAAAAGCAACCTTAGAAGCCAGGTTGTGCATTACTCCTGACAGCAGCTGAGACTGGCTCAGCTATAAAGGGCTTTCCAATACAGAAGGGACAGATGGGTGGAGGGTTTTGGCAAAAAGAAATCTGCCCTGACTGAGGAAATGGCCTTTACCAAAAGTGAAGTAATTTCCAGCATGTTTAAGTCAATGGTGCTACCAATGATGCTCACTTAGAACATCTGCGTTGGATTTAGCCTGCAAGTGTTTGGACTGGCCATTACATGGTATCKCAAATATTGGCTCTTTTTTAACCAAAAAGTCTCAGTTTTAGGGTATCCTTGTTACATCTGAGGTGGAGAGTGCAAGAGGCTGCTTTTCTTCACACGCGTATACTTTGTTTTCTCTTTTAACAGCCAGTTCAGCCAACATGTCTGTCATCCTGACTTACACTGTGATTTTAAGATGTCWTCAGAAACAGTTCTTTTAGTCACGGCCAGTCATTAATTGCTTCTCTTGTATGTCTCCATAAACATTSCATGCAGATATATTGGTATATAATATTCACATGTTTTATGTTTGTATAAACATACTGCTAATACTGTGTTTCTCCAATAGAGAGCTCTATAAATCTGGACCTCCAGAGACACCTTATAATGACTTAAACATTACACCAAACAAGAGATTCCAAGGGGACATGATCAGGATGTAATAATGGGCCAACGTCAAAAAGGATTTATGATTATTATTCATATGACTCAACCATATGCTCCAGCTACTGCTGTAATCTTGCTAGTCTTGGTCTGACATCTGTAGTGATAATGAGTAAAATTGCATTACGCCACAGAAAAAAAACCAAGACACTTAAAAAATAACTAGTGGGCTGCCAGGAGAAACATTGACCTCCTCTGTRGGGTCAAGAGATGGTTTTAAAATATGCTGGATGCTCCTGACAAAGTCGAAGCACTCTGAGGGTCTGGCAACCAGCTGTTCTAGCTTTATTAGGGAGGAACTTAAATATAATTGAATTCCTAAACCATCTGTATATATCACTGCAGTTAAACACCATGCATGATCCAATTGAGTTGACTTTTAAAAAAGGAAGTTACCTGTTTCCTTTCATGTAGGAGGACAAACGGAGATTGGGGAAGATACTTAAATTATGTGTATTTCCAGGGTCACCTGAACAGTGATGCTACCTGTCTGCCTTTCCTGGTTAAGCATCAAATGTTTGAGTGAAAAGCTCCATATTTCTGGTTTGTTTCCCTCCAACAATCTCTGAGTTGGTGTTTTACAGAGCAGCCCTCATCTCTGGCTGTAGCTGAGCCTGGTGCTGGCTGGGGAACAGTGGATTATTTGTGTCATTCCCAGGCTGCCCTRTTCAGTAGGAATTTGGCAAACATGCAAACACCTTCTGGAGAGATGTGCAGACACTGAGAACTCCTTCCTGCTTCTGGACTAATACACAGTGTTATGCAAGGTAAACATAAGACTYCAGTCCTTAGTTCCTGTCAAAGTCCATTAATGTTCTGTTACTGGCTGCAGCACTGAGGTGGGAGGTGAAAACTCACTTGTTTCTCACTGAGAAAGAGAAAAGTCAGGTGAAATGGCCTGATGTCAACCCTTGTGATCCTGCAGTGGTGGTTAGCAGATGGGCAGCGAGCAAAAGTCAAAGCAGCTCATGCATAAAGTGGGCTAAATCACAAACCACCAAAGTTGCAGTAAAATCGCGGCCAAACATAGCAGCAAAGGACAAATATTTAGGCAGTGTCAGTCAGTCAGCTAATGTATGTATCAGCATATTAGTGAGGAAATCCCCAGAAGCTCTGTGGGAGCTTTTCCTTTTGATCTGCCAGCACCTGCCCGGCCGCTGGCACCGGCACCGCAGCCACCAGGCGGGCGGGAGAGCTCCCCGGGGAAGCCAACAAGTTGCTCCTTAAGGCAAATAAGCACTTCATTAATGCACAGGCAGGCTGAGMAACCAGCAGCAGGTGAGGAGCAAAAGGGAGCCAGGCTAGAGACTGTCTGCCTGCCCTGAGTGTCAGCAAAGCTCCTTCTCTGCCTGCTCACAGCACCAATTCTCTCTGTTGCTGGCAGACTGCACCAGCCCCATTCTGCTCACACCAAACCCTGGTGCCTCTCCTCACCCTGCTGAGACCCTCAGCCAAGAGACACCTTCGACATCTGTGCAGCCTGGAGCCTTGGCTCACGTGAGCACCGGCACGGGGAGACTCGAGAYGTTGTTTTAAGCACCTGACATCCTCCATCTGTCTTCTTTATTTTTAATTATTTCTCGTCTATAGAGTGACCTAATCAAACAAGCTCCCGTCTGATGTCAAGGTTCTTTCTTTGCTTTAATCTCTTCACATTTCTATATAATTTCTTTTTCCTCTGGAACTATCAAAGAATTTTCTTGAACAAGCCCATCGATGAAAAACAAAGTCTGCATTCTTGAATTCTAAGTCACACATAAACCGTAAAGATGCCGTTTGCTCAGTGTTGACAGAAGCAGTCGTCTGCCCTAATTTACCTTCATCGTATGTTTTTATTAGAGCTGTGGGAGCACGCATAAGCTCACCAGGGGGACATGAACATTACAGGGCTCTTTTCTTAAACTCTCAGCTCTAATAAAAACACACAGGCTGCAGCTCTGTCCTGTACTGGGACAGCAATACCCCTCTGTCCTGTGTTCTTTTCCTATCAGAACAATTGTCTTTGAGAATGTTCMCTTTCTGGAAGTCATCCCAACATAAGGGAGGAATGGTCTTTGAGGAATGACATTGGGGGGTTGTCTCTTCTTCTGCTCGGTCCTGCAGAAATCCTTTAGTGACGTTTTACCTCAGGTATCAAGGCTGACATCCTTATTTTAACCCAATTATTTCTCAGGTGCTTATGTGGAGAACCGTTCCCCTCCACTACCATTAATGGGCCTCCACAATTAACTCAAATGACCATATTGCTACAGGTTCCCATTACTCTAGACAGGATTCCCATCTCCACTCTAAACTTTTTGAGGCCCTCCAGATAAGTATTTATCTTTATCTGCCTTTGTTGAGGCCCAGCTGATAAGTATTAGCTATGGATGTGTAGATCCCCAAGCACGCACATCAAACTGAGTCGATCTGAGCTCACCAGCAGAGTGGCTATTGCTGGGGCTGATTGGGATGCTTCATATTTAACTTGCAGAAATCACCTAGATTAGAGAAAGGTATCATTTGATCTTCCATTTTTCCACAGATGCTGCCAAATAGCTTTCTAAATCAGTCCCAAATGTGGCCTGGTCTCTGTGTTGGGCCCCGGTGAATATAGTAGCGGTTTTGTTCCTCCTCTCTACCTTTTCTTCTCCCCCCATGTTTCCTCCCAGACTTTGGGGCGAGAGTCCCGAGCCCCAGAATATCGCTGGAGTTAGACAAAACAAAGCTGCAATGTGTGCTGGGTGTAATAACCTGCAATGTCTCTGCTGTCATCCCAAATTAGCGGGACACACGGTGTTCCAGCCCAGTCTACCTCATTCCTGCCCGCCGAGAGCAGAGCTCCCCTCCCAGCCAGGCCAGAGCAGGGTCAAAGGGGCTCCTTCTTGCCAAAATGTGCCAGCTCTGCCTCCCCCAGGGTCTGGGGCAGGTGCTGCTCACCCTGACACTGCAGGGACCTTCAGGAGTTGCCTGGTTTCTCWGAAATGTTTGGGGTTTGCTGGGAACGAGCCGCCAGCGAGTGGGGCAGGCAAGGCACGGCCCAGCCTCCTCACTGGGATCCAGGGGAAAACCTATYCCTCCGTGCCAGGCTGGCAAGGCTGCACACTTGGGAACTTGGCTTCCAAAATATCTGTTCTGGGGCATGCTATGCTGGCCTTTTCTCAAAAGATGCTGACTATGAATTTAGAAAGCTCTCTGCTGTTATGAGGAGATAGGTCTGGCAAGTAGAGCYATCAATTGATTGATTTCTTATTGAAATTCATTGTGATGTTGGTCTTYACCTTTCTTGTGTTTYCTAGAGGTTGTTGAGAAACAAGTGCAGCTCAGATAAATACKCTCCTGGCTCTCCTGTGCAGGACACACATTGCTGCAGCCTAAGGTGCCTGTAAGAGCTGATTTACTGTTTCAGCTTTAGTGCTCTCACAGTCCCAAAACAAGCCATGTGCACTGAAACAATCTATGGAGAAGGTGTTTGAAGAATCATCTCAGCCATGCAGGAGCAGCTTAGAAAGCCTTTGATGGATGTGCAGCAAGAGCCAAATCACCACGAGCACTTGAAGGTAGAAGACTCTTCCACTCAGTTTGCTGAACCACAATAAAATATCTTTCAGAACCACATTGTGAGGGAATCCACAGCTACCATTTCATTGCAGTTCTGTGTGCCTGGAGGAGGGCTGAGGGTACACAGTGACACATCTGTGATCTCTCCTAGTGTGTTCATTGGCACAGTTGAAAGAGAAAYGTGTAAAACTAAGATTTCAGGTGAATTGATGAAAATATTGTGGTAAAAAGTGATAAAAAATATGTTCTCCCATRAACCAATGACTTGCAACTTAGCTTGTGCCTTTCCTCCATTTACCCCCTCACATGCATATTGCATCCATCAAAGGGCTGAAGCCTCAAATAGCTCTCAGGTTGTGTACGTGGTGGTTTTAATCAGTGACATTTTGTGCTCCATTTCACTTAATGCTGCCTTGCTCTTACATCTTGTTGTCTTTTTCAAGAAAGTTAGTGATGGAAAGGATTTKATGCTGTAGGATGCCCTTTGCTCTCATCTTCCACATAATTTTTCTTCTCTTTAGCTGATTTAGAACACCAGCAAACACAGCAGAATCCCATAGGCATGATCTGACACAACGCCAGTGCAGACCCACCCACCCAGAAAAACAAATTTTTTACTGTTCTGTCTCGAAGCGTGAGCACATGAATTTGGAACTCTRAGGGATCAAAAGGGCTTGTTTTGGTTTTATTTGGTTTGCACAACGTAGCTTTTTGCTTGCAGCAACAGAATTTAATATGATCATGGCAGGAATAATTCCTTTGTCAAGCAGACTCCTGCCAGACCCTGGGAACAAACACCCTGTTGAATCTTGCTTTGCTTTTTGTACAGAATAATTGAGAATTGTCAAAGGTGGTGGAAGGACAACATCACTTAAAAGTGCATTTGCACACTATTAACAAAGGTCTTTTGGTACAATTCAACCTGTATTTTTGCCACTCTGCCTAAAATGCCAATCCAGGGGCAGTGGCCAAAAATCATCTGGGAAATTACCTCGCAGTGATGATGGTGTGAAAACAGCCTCTGCCACAGAATCCCAGGGATTTTGCATCTTTCAAAGACTTTTCCATCGTCCTTGCAGAAGTGGTTTGTGAGGTGAATGAGGTCCCATAAGTGAAAAGTTTGGTAGAGAAGTGACCTTCATACACAGAACCATAAAATAACAAATCCAGGATTGCAACAAGCCAAAAGTGCAGTGCACACAGATGGGAGCAGACAAAATAAATTAAAACAATGTTGATATCTGCTGTGTTCCCCAGTATCTCAGAGGATCTGAAAAGCCTCCATATATTTTTATTTTTCTAGTTGCTTATATTCAGATTTTTACAAGCCCAGAACCTGCTTTATAGATGTTTTCCCTGTCATTAGTCACAAATTAAGGGAAGGACTACTGTAATGCAGTAACTAATTGAGTAATGATTTGCCCATGTGAGATGGCAAAACTTTTTTTTTTTGTTTTCAGTAATAATTTTTACTCTGTTTTGTGCTCTTTAATTTAAGATTAAAACCGCTTTTTTAAACCACCTTAAAACTCAGAACAAAAAAAAAAACTTAGAGAAGGAAGTAGATGAATACTAGTTTCAGGATGTTTTTCTTAGAACACTTTTAGAAGAAATTGTTGGTGAAATATTGTTCTTGTAACTCAGTTTTCCTTACTACTGAGGAAAATCAGAAGCAGAAAAGGAGGTGGTTTCTGGTCAYACCACAAACCTACAGAATTAGGGCTCAGTCTCACTGTTTAAACTCGTAAAATGTGTAGGCTCATCGTGTAATTCAGGGGAACTTGCTCCAAAGAGCTGGAAATGTCCCCAGCCCATTCACTGGGGCTGCCCCTGACCAGATGTGCCAGATGTGTCCCAGCTTTCGGTACCTTTGTCCCCAGGGCCACAGGAAGAGCCAGCACAACTCGGCCACAACAGTGTCACACCARAAGAGATTTATTTATTCCAGAGATTGATGTTTTATAACGGTAATAGAAATGTCATTCCATGTAAATTCTTGCAGTGACACATTGAGTTCAACACATGTAACCCAGGAAAGATTCTGAACAAAGCATCTAAAGTAGAAAAGGAGAAACAAAAGTAGAGCATCTAAAGCATCTAAAGCAGAAAAATACAGGAACAAAAACAGTGCAGATCTGGTTACCTTTCTTTTTTTAAATTTTAATTTTACTGTTTTATGTGCTGATTTCCCAGAGTTTCTGGAAGTTTGAATGCCTGTGCCATGGGAAGAGGACCCAGCAGAAGCAGAAACTGGCACTTTTGTGTATCTGGTCCCATGTTTTCACCTAATGCATGGATGACATTTGATATATRGAGCTACACAACCAGCCAGCTGTGCAGGCAGCAGGATAAGAACATTTTTGTTTTCTGTATTTATTACACACCCTTCCACACCTTGGGGGCCTTAAACCAAAGWTATAAAACTKCTACTGCTACTGCTWCACAATAAGACAAAACTAAAGCAGRGGGAAAGGCAGGGTGCTGCCTTAACAACTCAACCAGCCGAAATATTTTCTTTCTGTGATGGGGTGGCCCTCATTGTCACACTCAAGAAGCAGCAGCTTGAGAGGCGGCTCAGTGCAAGTGTCCCTMTTGCTGTAACAAACTTCGGCTTTGTGGCTTGCTTAATGGGAACAAAATCTAGATCATGCCTGGGAGTTACTTACAAAGTTCCTCTGTCTGACCTGAAAAAAAGGCTGCTAGAGCTGGCTGTTTCCAGGTTCTCAGCCCCTTGGAGTCACCTGTTCCCATTCCTGTGCTGCCCAGAACTCCACTTTGCCTGAGCACTGAGAGTGTCCTCGGGTGGCTGCTGCGCCACTGCAATGCCTGGGACTCACCTCAAGGGCTGGGGAGCCAAATAACCCTATCTTTATTTTGTCAGACACTCTCTTTTTGCCAGCTTCTCCTTATGTTATTAAAAATGCCCTGYGATTGATGGAACTGCTCGAGCAGATCCCATAGAGTCCCTCCCCAATCCCGGTGTGTCCCTACAGGGTCCGGCCGCTCTGGCCGGTGCAGCTGTGGCAATGGAGGGGTTAAAGGGCTTCAGCCATGGATTTTCCTAAGGAGGGGCTGTTYCTGTGGGATCCTGTGACCCAGTGGGTGTGCACCCACATCAGTGGGGCTGTGGGAGTCACCACGGCTGAGATTACAGAGCAGCTTCTCCTTTCCTCCCCGGCCTTGTGGCCACACACGTGCACGTCTCCAAAATAACCCGCTCTGGGCCGTGAGGGGTTTCCTGGTGGGTTTTCTACATGACAGGATATTCACMAAAATCTTTGGAGCTTTTTGGGGTTATGAGAGGATAGCGATGATGCACTTCTCATAAGTCAAAAAGTTCCAGCCTCCCTCTATTCCAGTGACAAAAAATGCAGCTMCAGTGAGTCACTTGGTGTGCCTCTTCCCAAGCCTCCTCCCGTCAGCCTCCTCTTTTCAGAAAGCACTGCTTTCTTTCACTTTCCTTGCTGCAAAGGCAAAAAATATTGCCCTCTGCCTCCCTTCTAATCAAAATGTTCTTCCTTTTCCTAGAAAATCCTTGCTTCTCATTCTCCCCTCAATCTTTTTAATACTGGCTGCTCCTCTGCTTGGACCGAGCAAAGGAGTGGAATTTGGCCCCATATTGTCCACCCAGACAGGACCCCAAACTCAGGCCTCACAGGGAAGTCCCTCTGAGGGTTTCAGTGCAAAAGGCRCYGTTTAATTCTCTCCCACACCACTGYAAGCAGAGGTCTGGAYTCCCCAGTTACAACAGAATTCCAGCCCCAGTGGTCCCACGGTTTCCACGATGCACTGGCTGGAGTATCCCTGAGAACACTCCTTTGCTGAGGCCCCTACACTGGTTATTGTCTCCTTCCATTACCATGATATTTTCATTCAGAGAAGTCAGACCCTCTGTCTTCACTCTGCCTGTCACTCACATGAGCAGAGTTGGCTCATCTGGACCTCAGAGAAGGATCCAGTCCTGTTACTTTTTGGTGTCTTTTTCTGTTAATTTTGCCTTCTGCACTTTAGGCTGCGTGAAGACATCTGAYATTTTAAAGCAATCTCTGTAACATCTCTAAATTAAACACTCTGTCCTGTTTGTTAGTTTGGTTTATCTTTGCTATCGTGTACCATGAAGCTGCAAGTTCTACATCTTTTCAGAAAACAAACATGACTGACAGCAATCCTTATACAGAAAATCTGAAGCAAACCATACTTTGAAGGATTTTCTGTTGGGATTCATAATAGCATGGAGTTAAAAGAGAGAAAATAGGTTCCTTGGAGCATAAGATCGTAAAATGCTAATTTCAGTGACACAGTGGTGGACTGAGTAAATATAGAAAGGATTTATTATGAAGTTCTTTAGTGTTGTTGGCACTAACAGCAAATTGCTGGGCAACATTATATTGCCAAAATCCAGGAAATAGCACAAACATTGAACCACTGTATTTTCAATGACAATAATGACTGAAGCTTTGGTATTGGTTGGCATCCCCACAAAAGGCACATGTTGGCATGTTCAGGAATGTAAATGATAGATCTGCTGCTTGAAGTTTATAATTATTTAATCAAACCCAGACTGCAGAACCTGGAGGGACATCGTGTATCCTTAAAGGAGAAGAAAGAGGGAGAAAGAGAGGGAGAAAGAAAGGAAAGTCATAGTTTGCAAATGACGGAATGTGCTGGTGCTCTGGGTGTGCCCACCAGGCATCTGGGGCTGCTGCAGAGCTCGTGGGTGATCCTCCCCGCTGGCCACACCACCATGTATTTAAGTAGCCCTTCAGAAAACAAATTGCCGACAATCTCTTTTATGTGCTGATGGAAGTCAGATCAATTATCTCCATTTCCTTTCATGGAGGAAAGAAAATCTGCAGATCAGGACAGGAAACCACTCATTTGATGAACTATTTCTACACTACTGTACACAGACAGACAARCTCCCTCCTTCCCTCCTGCAGACAGACATGCACAGAGCTGCAAGGCCTCTCTCTCTTAGACACGTTATTTTCAGCTCACGTTTCACCTTTAGATTACTATTATGGAATTTCAAGAAGACTTATTTTGTTTCCATTTCTTGCTTTAAAAAAAAAAAATTTAAAAAAAAAAAAAACAAAGAAGAGATAATGAACATTCCATTTTGAGAAATAAATCTCCCTGCTCTCTGTGTTCTGGCTGTAAGAGCCTGAGTAGCAGAGCTCTTCTGTGTTCCCAGCCCAGGCTTTGCTGCCGACTCAGCTTTCAATTTAGTCCTAGCGTGATGGAAAAAGAAAAAAAACTCTTTCAAAAGCAGTAATTGTGTGTTTCTGGGGAGAGAGAACAAATTACTAAATCAAATTAGCATTACATTTCAGTCCTAGACCCTAGGAGATTCAAGGATTTACATAATATACTTTCTTAAATTACGTTGTTAGTGTAAACATAAAGATTCTGYACAAAATCCCTGAGAAGTGATGCAGCATTAGCTGATGTCATCATGCAATGTTAAAAAAAAGAAAATAAAAGGAAGAAGTGCCTTAGCTCCACATATAAACACATGATTGCACTATTTTTAAAAATAAAGGTCAGGWTTTAATTATATTCTGAATAATGTAATGTCATTAGTCCATTCACTCTGTATGCTAGCAATAGTTAAATTGTTTTTTCCTCTTCTGTCTTCACAGATGAAAATATTTGCCGTARGGTATTCCTGGCTGTTGAAGATGAAATCCAGGCCCCACATAAGGCTGGAAGAGTTACTGTGGATTTCTACGGGGTCATCATTTGACTCCAAAAGGTTGGGTTTTGGACATAATTTACTTATATCCATAAGGGTTCTCATTATTACTCYCAAATTTCCATACCTAGTGACTTTCTCCTTATTCATATCACCCAATTGTCTGTAATTCTCTCACACTTTATTGGTTTCTTTTTCACAATGCTGATTTAGGGTCAAGTTTCCATGTGGGGCTCCACAGCCCATCAGTCCCCTGTGAGCAGCCGTGCTCTCACACACTGGCACAACCAGCCAGTGGCAYCAGGCTGCTGCTGCCAGCTCAAGTYTWGAAATCCAGTCYGACCGAAAAAAAYAGTGCAGTGATCAAAATAAAATTWAAAAATGGCTTCCAGTCTGGAGCACATACATTCGATAATTAATCAGACTGTAATGCAGAGAATGTTATCGTTAATTTTATAAGTTTCAGGTTCACCAWAGAGCTGCAAATGGTAACAGAAGAGATGAACTAAAATTGCATTTTAGTCTCCTAAGACCATATAAAGGATAGCCAGGACTGTTGTAGTTGCTGGATTAGAGAAGCTATGCCACAACAGCATAAAGAAATACACAACTTATCTTTGATTCTTTATAATTTAAAGATYACTTGAAGAGCAGTACAAAACAAAGACAGCATTGAAACATGCACGACTCAAAATGCTTCATAACCCTAAAAAAATTTCTGCAGTGTTGGGTTTTTTTACATGGGGCTGTGTAGTTCTGTCAGTCCTAGAGTGCTCTGTGTGTGTATTCTGTGTTTCATACAGAATGCTCCCCACAAATTTGTGCAATGATATGTAATATATTCAGGAAAACTAATTACTGGAGCAGAGTAGAAAGGAAAGTTATCTCTAAAGCCAGAGGGATAGGAACATTTTGTATAATGAGAGCTCACAATCCACACACAATTTCCTTTATTTAATCTACCTGTGCATAGAAGCCTATTTTTTTAGGAGAAATAATAATTGGAAGAATATATTCAGCAGCTAAAAGGCATACAAAAAACATGCAAATTGTGAAATATAAAGTTGCAGCCATTTAAAAACTTTTTTAATGATAATTATGAAGGGTGCTTTTAGAGTGCTAGCATATTACACCACCTTCTACTACCTGGCAAGTGGGCATYTATATTAAAAGAGCATTGGGGAAAAAATGAACAATGACCCCTTCTTCTTATCCTTTCTTCTCGCTTTCCTTTCTTGACATGGAAATTTGCATTTAAATTTCCTGGGGTTTGCCTGTTTGTCAGCACTAAGGCCATCTCTGTAATTTACAGGTTTTGCATTTAATGATTTTCTCAAACAAAAAAAAACCCCAACCGTCTGTTTTAGTTGTCCTTTTGAAATCTCTGGTAGTAATATCAGATTTTAAATTAAATGTTTGATAAATGAAAGATGCTTGTTAATTTTTCAATTCAGAGTTCTTTTGAAAAATAAATTACAAAAAAAACCCAAAACAGGATCATTAGGGAAGCTTTCACTCATTGAGTAGTTTTTAAGAATCAGAAAGGTGAAGGAATACCTACAATATGATTATACTCCTATGAAAGATGTAACCTCTGCACAATTTTTTCACTGTATTGAAAAATGTTTAATTTCCTGCTAAATTTTCTAGGGATGCTGCTTATCTGCTGTCATTTTTTAAAAGCCTGAAATTTCAAATGAGGCAGATCCACTACCCAAAGCCTCGTCCTTTCTGCAGCTGATCCCAAATCCAGTGAAATTGAGGGGGCACCACGTGTGACAATCAGACATCCCACTGGTTCCATGTGGGTGCTGCTTCCCCAAAATTGAAGGAGCCACATCACACCAGCAGGATAACCCTGCACAGAAGGTAGGTTTAACTGGCATTTCCAAACTGGCTATGTTTCTCAACACGCAGAAATCTCACTTTTTGAAACATGTAGAGCATATATTTTTCATGTTTTCATCATTACTGATGGTTATCAAACTGAGTCCCCGGTGCTGGAGCACTCCCTGGGTATCCCCGATTCAGCATTAATGCAAATCGAGAGAACTGGGAGTAGCTATTAACTCATGTTCAAAATATGTATTTCCATCTCAAGACTTTTTCTTTCTTTTATTTCCCAAATGACCTTGTTCTGTCCCGAATGCTGCTGCAGTCTGTGCCATAGCACAAACAAGATCAGGATCATGGGCTGCTTTCAATCAAAAAAGTCACAGAYGTGCCTTTGGTAAAAAAGGTGAGACCAGTGGGCAGCACAGGTGCACTGCTCTACTCAGGCAAAACCATTCAGATGCCCCTGGCACGGCCTTTGGAAGGGTCTCAAATGCTCAGTGCAGCTAAAAGTGCAGTTTGCTGCTCTGATTGCTCTTTGCAAACACTTTGCTACCTGCTCAGAACGAGCCCTGCTGATAAATTGAGCGCTGCTGAATGGACTGGTTTGCACAGCCAGCCCTCAGAGGTTTTGGCTCTCTCGCTCTGGAAGGCAGCATTGCATGGAACTGAGCAGAAAAAAACCGCTGCAGTGCCAGAGGTATCTCACAGGGAATATCCAGAGCCCTGGGAGGACAGGATGTGCAAAGCATTTTAAAATCTTATGAGGTTGCTGTTAAAACTAGAAAAATACTAAAATTGTTGTTCAAGTCCTATTTAAATTCTATTCTGCTCTGCTTTCCATTATGTTTGAAAACCTGTTAATAGTTTAGCAGCCTGTCTAAGAAGAAAAAAAACTACTTTTCTGCAAGTGGGAGTACTGACAAGATTACAGCAGCTGGGTGTCTACTACCCCAAGCTACACTGTACAGAGCTAAAATGGATCTTCCTACAGAATGCTAATCAAGGTGGAAGAGAAAAGTTGGGTTCATTAACAATCCCTGTCACTGAAAAGTCAAATCATTTTTCACTCTTTAGTTGAGTCCAATTACAGAGATACTGCTAGAAATTGGTTTTCTGTGACAGAGAGCTTTGACGGTGGTTTTTCTTTTTTGGCACTTTGCTTATTGCTCACTCACATTGCAMCCATTGCTGAGAGGAGATTAACACCTGTTCCTGCTTTAACAGAAAATGATGGATGGTGCCATTACTGGCACAGCTCTCTGTGAACAAAATTAACGCTGTGTGCATTAACTTCATAGTTACAGCAATTACCGCAATTACTTTCGAATCACAGCTTGCACAGACCTTGCACCAAAGCTGGAAAACTGAGAGCAAAATCTCCCATTTTCTTGGAGAGGATTGTAGGCAAAATGCAAGCTTTCTCCATGCCTGCCTTGAGCCGAGGGAAAGCTGTAAAGCACCCCCSTCATTTTGCCCTCTCAGCTAGTGATTTTCATAACACTCCTCTCAGAGATATATATATAAGGGTCTCACATTTCACTTTATAGCTACATTTGACTCAAATATGAAATGGATATTTATAAAGCCTGAGTCAAATCTCCAGTGCTTATCTGGATTTTTGAAACCTGACCCAYGTGGCTAAATTAATGGGCACAGTTRTATTTTGGCTTTAAATAAATGTATCAGCGGTACCGCTCGATATAATTCACCTCACCTGGTGGTGGCTGTTGGAGGTTTGAGTTCCAGGCTCAGCTGCTGGTCAAGGTTCCCTCTAGAGCCACTGGGGATCAAGGCACGTCACTCCAGCAAAGAGACTGCTGGCATTCATGGGATCAGCTGCCATTCAGGAGCACCTATTTCCCTCCTGGACTACAGAGGGAGCCAAGACAATTGCCTTGGACCAGGAGCCCAGCTTTTGTTGCGGAGTAAATTGGCAGCCATCTGATGAGGAGAAGGAAAGTTGCCATCCCAAATCAGTCACTCACTGCCTTTGAGCTGGACCAGCCAGTGCAGCAGCTCTCTGTCCCACAGYAGCATGTTCTGCTTGTTAAAATTTTCCAGCAAGGTAGAGAAGTCCCTGAGAGTAACTTTTCCTTTTCAAGTGAGATGTACAAAACTCTTAGTCCATACTTTCTGAAATGTGATACTTAAAAATGCCGTTGTAAAGAGATCTAATAGTCTTTTAGATCATTAAARCTATAGCTAATAACATTAATGACATTTTTTTGCAGCTAACTGTGAAACTCAACATTCTTTCTTTGTTTTGTGGTGAGACCAGAAAAAGTATCTTTGGCATTTAATGTGGTATAAAATGTTCTCTGAAATACTTTGCCTAAAAATTATTCTCATAAATATATATCTATTTTCCAGAAAGAAAAAACCAAAACAATTCCCATATCACATTTCTTGGAACTAATTATCCCCATTCATGCAAACCAACCCTTATATCTTCCTGTTGACAGCACTCTGTTTTCTTTTTCCCTCTTTTTTCCTACTACATTTACAGCATGTGGATCAAAGGTTCATGGATTCTTGTCTCCTCTTGAACCCACAAGCAAAGTAGCAACGCAGCCAAGTTTTAAAAGTTTGCAAATCATTAAGAAACAAAACAGACAAAACACACGGCGTTCCCAAGAGACTTGAGACATGAAAGCATCTGTGTTGTGACGAACGTACACAAAATCTGTTGGGACTAGACTAAGTTGTTTAGTAGGGCTTGGAATGCACTGTGATTCAGTTCTCCTGTTGCAGCTTTCAGGAATCAGTCCATATATTTTGCCCCAAATCCCCCAAAWGCTGTCTCTGCAATGGAATTGAACCTGTCCATTACTCTGGACTGAACCTCAAGTTTTTGGACGCTCTGATCTCTATCCAGATTCTAAGTACGTGTCTCATAATACATGTACTACTTGTAGCTCTGCAAAATTTTCCTAGACATTGGGTTCTTTATAAGCCTTGTATGATAAACTCTATTTATTGAAGTTAGGGGGCTTTCCCACTGCATTCTGGATTTCCCATGGCTGTTTCCTCGCTGTGGTTTCTGATGATGGACTGCTCCTGCTCTCCTCTCCCGTGTCCCTGCCTGGCACAGGAGCAGTGTGGGGCAGGAAGCTGAACGTGCTGCTCTGTGCCTGTGCTGCCCTYGTTTGTCACTCTGCCCATAACCCGCTTTTCTCAGAGCCAGGGCTTTAATCAGGCTGCACAGAGGGACCAAGCCAAATGTCATAGGCAAGTCTTACACCTGCGTAGTTGCCTTCATCAAAATGTTTGGCAAGACTTACTTTTCCATATAACCATCCTGACTGGCACCAATTGCTCTGTCATCCTTTAATTTTATACTAATTGAGGCCCTTATCAGCTTTCCCATTATTTTGCTTAGGACAGATGCCAGRATAACTGACCTGTAATTACTGTGATCCTTCTGCTTCCTCACTTTGGCTTTGGCAGCATTACATATTTCTACTGTTTCCTAACAACCTTTGCATTTATAGTGCATGGACTCTGACATAATAAAAAATCATCTCTAACGAAAGGCTTTTAACTTCTTAGTTAAACTCAGATTTTAGCTCTCATTTCAACTTCTCTGAGTGACTTCTCAAGCAATGTGAGGCAAGGTAATCTATTATCTTTGGGCATTGATTATATCATCATTTTGTTTTCAAATACTAAGCAGTAAGGTATGTGTCTGCAYCTGCCTGTGTCCATTACAATATATAGTATTTCTGTCTTATCTRTATTATTAATAATGCTGCTGTTTTAAACAATTCTTGTAATGTGTTCATACCACCCCAATGAATTGCAAGGGAGACACTATAGTCCTGAATAAAACTTCATAATTTTCTTAGAAACACATCTTTCCCTAGATTTCTTTGCCATATTTCTAAATTTCTTTCATTGCTAATTTATGGTACCACTGTTTAATTTGATACACATATATGCACATCTACACAAGCAAGAGAAGCTATTCCACATTATGCAGCAGTGTCCTGGTATGTTTTGGTGTTTTCTGCCAAAAAAAAAGAGAGACATAATCACAAACATTGCTCATATGTAATCAAAGGATCAGAAAATATGTTCTGACTGAATTTAATCTGTTCTGTGCTGAGTGGTGTTATTTTACAGCCCAGAGCATTTATTCTAGTGTGTTCCAGTAAARACTTAAGAAGAATAATAAACCAAAATAAGATACCCTCTACTGAAACTTTTCTCTTTTTTTTTTTTTTCCTTTTCCATTGTCCTTTTCCCCCCCCATGTTTAAACATGAGTTGGTTAGCAATTCTACTTTTCTTCTAAATACATCCACTTTTCCTTCAAGTGGTCAGTATGCATTTATCACTGTGCCAATGCACATCAGCAGAGCAGCTTGAAGCTTCCCAATGACATCCTGACAGCTGAAGCCTGCATTCTCAATTTACTGGAGTTTGGATCTCTCCTGTTTACTGKAGTTTCACAAGAGAATGATATTTTATAAACACCTGGTAATTTAATTAAAATAAGGAGCTGGACTTTTAACAAGAGAGTGGGGTTTTTTTTAAGGTTTGGCATTCAGAAGTAAAACAGATGTTTATTGTGCTTTTTAAGTATCCAGGAGATCTTGTCAAAAKTGTCTGGCTTGTACAGTTATTTTTATATCTGAGTGCACATTATTCTTTGTTTTCATGTATTAATACATGTGCATTATTTCATAAATGAGTTTTGTTTTCTTATTACRGAGCAGTACTTTTGGTAATTGCCTACAGCTCTGCATATAAATRTGCTTTACAAAGGTGTTTGGATTAAACATGTCTGTCTGCAGCTTTATTAAACAAACCATTAATTAATCTCAAATATTATCTAGGATGCCAAAGGCTTTTCCTTTGTAGACAATGCAGGTTTATCTGTGGAATCTCCAGCCCACGGAGGTGTTTCCCTGCAGAGAACCTGTAACGTGCGAGTGCAGCTGGGAATTAAAGCCTTCCCTGGCAGCTCTGCACTGCCAAACCATGTTCCCACCTGGASTGGACTCCTGTCCTCACAATGTGGAATACAGATCTCACCTTTAAAGCTGCATTAAGGGAAAACACAAGATCAGCTTGTCTCCTAGGACATCAGTCTTATTCAAGTATTATTCTTAAAAGAGAACATTTGTTAGAAAAGGAAAGCCCCGGGAATGGCAGCCGTTCCTACAAACTGTTCCCACTCGATCCTGCAGAGTTCACCAGCTCCTGACCTCTTGGCTCAGCTCTYACTGCTGAATAAGGATGGGCAAAACCTCTCACAAGACCAAGTTTAGGGCTAGACCAGCCATCTACTGTGCCAGTCTAAGACAYAGTCAGATCCTGGCCCTGGTTTTGCTAATTTTAATCTAGTGGAAGACTTCAATAATGCACTAACCAAGGAAATTACCTTCTGAATTTTGACTTGTTTTTCTTTAATCCGTCATCTCTGCTCTCTTTAATCTGCTTTGTCTCAGAGTATGTCCTCTTGTTTTGCATCAGCAGCTGACCCCTCTCTGCAGTTTTATTTCAGCTTTTGTTTGCTTCTGATCTCTT
>NW_026623428.1:288893-319703 GCF_030028575.1 Malurus melanocephalus
GGACAATTACAAGTGAGTCTAAATTTAGAATTATGAGTTTGAGCCATGAGCCAAAGACCTCTGAAGACCATGAGAGTCTTTCCACCCACTTCAAAAGGATGTGGGGCACACCTTGTCCTACCTTGCTACTTCATACAGCTTTGGGTAAGAGCTGTGTTAACAACCCAGGCAAACATTCTTGTAGGTTAAATCCACCTCATTTTCAAAGGGAAAGTCTGACAAATTTTGCCAGACTCTGGACCTTAATTAAAACACTGGAACKTTTCAAAGWGACAACTACATTAAAACTTWTTTCTTCCATATTCCTTCTTGGGTGGATCAACTAAAGGAAAGGAAGAAAGAGCATCTCTGCTGGAAGTTTTTCTTTCATTCATGTGCCTACTCAAACTCCAGTCACAGAGAGGAAAAAGGATTGCTTTGACCTCCTCAATATCTTATGCAGAATATGTTGCCCTGTTATTACACAAGGAATATGTCTGTTTTAAATATGTTATTATTTTAAAAAATATTATTGCCAGTCCTACTGTTCCTTTGATGATCTTGTGTGTCAGAACTATATTTAGAAGTACCTTCTGCTCCAATTAAATGCAAAATTAGTCTGTAATTGCAGTTTAAATCTAATTTAGTGAAAAATTGGTTAGWCTGATCCACTATGAAGATTTCAGGTCTTCTTATGTTCCTGTTTTGACAGGACCAGCAACCCATTTGCTGCACCACTTGTGAGGTGGAGATGGTGCCTCTTTGGTGTCATGGGATCCYTGGGTCAAGATGAGTGGAATTTCCTGCTTGTATGAAAATCACTTTTTTTAAAACAAAATTTTTTGAGAGTTGCTGTGTTACAAATTTTCCAATGTGTCTGGGGAAAATGGATGTTGTGGAAGAATTCTGGCTGGAAAGCAACGCCCCATGGCACTGACAAAGCACAGTCTGCACCTGGGGGTCCAGAAATATCAGGGGAGGTGATCTGATCATACTGGATCTGCTCCTCTCCACCATAATCACACTTCCTCTCCAAAGTTCTCAGCCTGTGGATGTKGGGTTTGTGTGCCCAGAGGGGAGTTTCACCCTTCAGCTCTTTCCTGCTTCAGMATGGGATGCTGTTCCCTGTGCTCTTGAACTTTTTTGTGAGACACGTATATGAATCTTGCAGACAGCAATGTATGTCAATGTAGATTTTTATACATAAAAAAAATACTGTCTTGTAGATAGACATGTATTTAACTATATTTATATTTAGAACTATTTTCTAGCATTGAGCTGAATTTTCAAGCATTCCTCTCCATTTAGGTTCCCTTTATCCCATGTGCAGGTTCACTGTTTTCTTGAATCAGGAAACCAAAAGAAAAATCAAGAGTAAATTTTTTTGCTCATCTCACTTTATAGCATCGTCTGATTAAATGGAAGTTTCTGCTCCAGATAAMCTGTACAAAAAGTGATCCCTTTGCAGAATCCCTAGAGTGCCTGTAAAAAATACTTAACAGAAGGCTTGTTTTGACACAGGAATATCCCCCCTAATTGTCAAATCCATTCCAAACAAAGGTGAGAGAAGATAGGGCTGTTCTGTCCTCTTTGACTCCTTTACACTTTGTTTGGAATTCCTTTGAGACTTGTTCCCAACCCTCTTTTCTTTCTTCAGTGCTGTGTTGCTCAGAGGTATTGTCCCCCTTTCTCTGAGCTCTTTGCACTTTTAACTGGAGTTAAAGGCATTTGGGAATGCCAAGAGAAAGCTGRATCCCTCCAGTTTAGGGACCAACGTCGTTGGTGTTTTAGAACAACCAGCCATGGGGATTGTTGAAATAAAGGGAGGCCACACACTCATCTCTGCCTGRATGTTTTAAAGGCTTTATTTTCAAACAACTCTGTTTTTGCAGAAAAGAAAAAACCACAGGATACACTTARGAGGGAAATAATTTCTAAAGCTGTGCCAGATCCCCAGCTCTTTCCTCTGGCCCAGCACTAAGGAGCAATCTTTAGGCTGCCTGCAGAGGACATCTGGTGATCCTGTGGTGTAGGGGAGTCATCGTGCTGCTTTAGCCACTTCAGGACATCTGTGCTTTTGAGCTTTTGGAGAGTGATGGGACACAGCCAGAATTTGCAGTATTTCGAAATAGGTCTGTCAGCAGAATAGTCCCTGGAGAATTTTATTCCTGCGGTGTARTTTCAGGTTGGTCCTGTCTTTGCTGTTTTCAGCTCAGCCAGAAAGGACCCAGTGTATCTCCAGATGAGAGGAGTTTTCAGGCATCTTTTACCASCCCTGGAGACTCTGCCCAAAAAGTAAGTTTCCAGGCAGGAGAGACCTCTTCTGAGCACTGAATATAATTTTTTTCTAAGAAATATCCTAGCCAATAATAAGGACAAAAAATTGTGTAGCTTTATGGTCAGCAGAAATCCAGAGCCAGGGATCATCCCGAGCCATTGGGAGCACGGGGCAGCTGGTGCAGCTCTGAACTTCCCTGGACACAAACTCAGTGTGAGACAATTGCAAGCTYCTGCTGTGCTGGGGATGGTTCTGTGTGTCAGAAATGCCAGAGTTCCGAGCACCAGCACTATTCCCTGGACCCTTGTGCCACCTTCTGTTCCACTCTTCCTGTGTTCAAAGCGTCAAGGACTCGGCTCAGTGGGGTTATGTTTTATTTGCTACAAAATGTGTGCATAGACTTGGCTTTACTGCTCCTACCTGAACAAAAAGAGCAGAGAAAAACAACCCCAAATCCATTGTAATGGAATGAGAAAGAGGCCAATCTGCCTGAAAAGGCAGTGGATCAGGAATCAGTCACCTTCTCCCATTCACTGCTGCCGTCTCTTTTGGTAAAGATGGCCCAACCTTGATCAAGAAAATTAGATAATAAAAAGATAACATAAGATAAATTCATTTGGTATCTCAAGGGGGATGATAYAGAACTTTCTATCCTCTCCCATGCTATACATAGCAGACTTAGATAATCTATCTTGTCATATTTCTAACAAATTATTGCATGCCATGTCTGATAAGTGCTTAAAACATAAYGTGTCARTCAWGATTGGTCCCCCAAGAAGTCTGATKGTTTTGACTTTGAGRTAAGTTACCACTCATGGAGTRCACACTGTAACTTCTGTATGGATGAGATGGACTGGGACCTGAGGAATAGCATCATCTCTCCTAGCTCCACACTGGGGTGGTACGTAGCAAAAAATTAAAGCTATTTAATATTTATAATACAGAATGCTAATGAGGGAGTCCTAGGGAAATTGTGARGAGGATTGTGTCTGGTGTGTATGATCTTTATTCAACCCTGTCCRTAAATAAAAGTTCCTTGACTTTTTTTTTATGTGTTTTGGTTATTATGAAAAAGAGTAGGTTACTCCAAACAGGTATTAGGATGTTTTTAATGTGTCCATTAAAGTAGGACACTGAAATTAAAAGGAACAACACTTTGTGCAAATGTGAATTCCTCTTCAAGCATCTTGAGCACTGAGAGGTAAACTGTGGAATAAGCCTGTGTAATGACCACTGCCTTCAGAAAAGATTTGTGTTGTTTATGCAGTCACTGACTTTGGTGCAGAATCATTTAATCCAGTAGATCTGATCTCCTGAAATCTTCTTTAAATTTAAGCCCCTTCTGCAGGTCTTCTAGGGACAGATACGTTTTTAGAGAAATAAACTTCAGAATTTTAAATCGCTTTTTAAGACTGCTGGCACCAGTGATATGCATAATTCATGAGCTTCACATTGCAGACATGCTGAGGCAAATGAGCTGGTGCAAACATGTAACTGGTTACCATGTGCATACAAATCAAAGTAAATTATGTTCATACATCACTGCCCAGTGCAAAACTCCCTTTTGCTATTGAAATAGAGAGGCAACATTTTATGATTTCCATGGCCCCTAAGGGATACGAGGGTAATAGGTGGATTTCAGTTTTTCTCATGATGGAGAAGGTCACACATTTTCCTTTCCACAAGCCTTAATAGTTAAAACACACAAATMTTAATAGTAGTTAGGAATTTAATTAGAAATGCATATTTTAATGAAGTTTCTCCTCTGCTTTCATTCCTTAGAATCCAAGCTCCCTTTCCTGAATTCACTCACAAAYGCAGCAGAAGTTTTTGAAGCACTTCTTGTGCAAATCTCCACCACAGAAGAGAAGCAGTCACCTCTCAGAGTCCTGAATCATCCCGGGGAAATGGCAACATCAACATTTAAAAGTGAGGTGAAAGAAATTTTTTATATAGGGAATATTTATTAAAGATCCCTTTGATTGTCCAGTGCCCATGAAGGGAGTCTGAAGATGCTGGTTGTTGTTTTTTGTCTGCTGCTCGTTAGTTCATCACCATTTATTTGYTTCACAGCATTAACCTCAACGTGGAGCGACACTCCCAGTGCCCACCACACATCACAAAGAGCCAACCAGGCTTCTGAAAGATGCTCCTGGCTTTCGTGGCAGTGCAGGGCAGCAAATGGAACAAAAGGCTTCAAAGCAGRCAAATTAAGAATGATCTCTAAGATAAACATGTATTATTCAGTAACATTATTTAAATTCCAGGAAGTCTGAAGTCCATACTTCTCGCTTTGTGTAGCCCAGAGTCTGCTCTTTGTCTTCTGTCAGGTTTTCTATGTACAACAGGGGGTGTCTGACTTCTCTGTTCATTTCCAGGCATAACAATTTTCTCACTGTTCAGTCAAGCCTTTGTGACATTGGCATGAATTCCACCAGGTCTGAGGAAGAGAAAGGTGTTGCCCATTTCCAGGAAGACAAATCACCATTCTACTATTTCTGCAACACTCCTCTGTCCCTGTCCAGAGTAATCAAAAAAACTTTASCTTTTGCACCTTTATAAAGCCTCAGTGATACCTTTTAATTCTATTGATTCACGATTTCTGAATTTCTTCTATTTTTCATTTTATGGGTACTCTTTTCTGGTTTAACAAAGGAGATGGAAGAAGGAAAAAGCAACTGCCTTCAACCATTCTGCTGGAACTGAAGATGAGTAAATTTTGGGTTTTAACATGCCAGTGGCATAAGAATGGTGCAGGGAGCATGAAGATTTCATTCATTGAATATGAAAATAAGAATGATTTGTATAAAGCACAAGTTTACTGCAGTTATTGCTTGAGAGGAGCTCACTTTTGAAAAGGCTCAGTGAGGGGAGCAGGGGAACAATTGTTTACCCTTTGGGTTTTTTCCCATTCATAGTAGAAAATGATGCAAATTAGAGCCCTGTCAAACATAGGAGATCCATCTCWTGCAAGGTCTTGAAATATGGCTTTGTTTCAAACTGGAGCAAAGCTCCAAAATTTCCAAATGTTCAATGAAGAAARTTATCAGAGAAAAATAATCTAACCTATGTTCACAGAATTACTTCACWTTGTCAAAGCTGGGGTGTTCTGTTTTCACTTTGATTACTTCATGTTTTTTATATAACACATCTAACCTGGTGCTAAATAAAATACCTCATGCAAAACTTTCAAGTCCAACAACAYTGGAAAATGGCATCATCCAGGGATCACAACTTTGAAAGTCGAGTTGCCAAAATCTTCACAGATGTCTACTGARATTGCTGGGAAGTGAATTTCAGTCATTTATGGGTTTGTAACTGCACATTCAAATGAGCAATATTCCACCACGTTGAAGGAGATCACCTGCCATGCACCCAACCCTGCCCTACAATCCCATCTGAGCGTGATCCCAGCAGTGCTGAAGGAAACACGGGAAGGTGAGGAGGGGTTACCACCGTGTGAGCTGGGGCTGTGCTCTAACCAAACACAGTGCCCCACTGCTGAGATCCTAAATCTTTTCAGATGAGGCAGGAACAGTCCTACTAGAGGATGTTGACAAGTTTCCTACCTGATTTGAGCCAGGGTGGACTGTGCGCTGGGTTTCCATAACCTTGGAAGATTCTCCTGTCAGTTAGCTTTGATTTGGAACCAGCAGGACCAAGGTCAGCAGATGTGCCCAGCCCACACCAGGTGGGGTTTTATGTGTCCTGGAACAGCCATTGGCTATAAGAAATACTAAATGGCTGCATTATCCTTTTTCTAATAATTTCCAGTACCTACCTAGAGTGTAACCTGGGTGTRTAAGTGGGAATATGTATTTCGAAACCATTGAAGCCAACCCTGGGAAAAAGGCTGTGCTGCATCMTCTCAGCTGCCACAATGTTGATGCTGTGGGGCTTGTGTGGTTTTGTTTGTTTAGTAACCAAGCAGGGGCCTTTCCAGTCATTGTGAAATCAATTGTGTAGAGAGCAGACCTCTAAAATGCAAAGCATCAGGGTGGAGGGTTGGTTGACTCCTGCCATTCATTGATTTTCTTACTGAGCATTGATGCACTGGAACTCCCATCACAAGGAACTATCATTAACCAGTGAACATKTATTTTTTTAGGGAGTCTAATAATCAATCATCAAATTTTTCCACTTGTTTTCTGGCATTGTATTTCATCACTTGGTGGAGTATGAAACATTATCATTCTTTGCACAAGTTTGTTAACGGAATATTTATTTGAAGAGGTTTCAATATAAATAAAGATTTTCTACATATATTTCTTTAAACAGATTTATTTTCATTTCAACTATTTGCTTTCCTRTGAAAAATTTATGTGAAAAAATAATCCAGAAATGTAAATGGCATGAAAATGGAATTATCCATCAGATGAAGGGGTGATCACTCCGAGCCAGGTATGCGGGTTTGGGTGGGGTGCAGCAAATGGCTGCATTGGTTTATGTGTTTGGGGGATTTCTCTGCAAGCCCCTCTGTCCCCACTACTGTAGTTCATTTATTCTTTGAGAAAGAAAAGGAAGGCTGGTATAAATTAGGAATGGTAATGTAAAAGCTTATACCCACTGCATAAAAGTTTTTTTAAATTAATACAGGCATTAAATTGCCAAACTTCTTTTCCATATACTGCCAGTATTAAACGTGACATGCCTGCTAGGGTTGGTATAAAGTTTTGTCAACATTTTTGGCGTACAAGGTCTCAGCCTGGGGTCAATATTTTCTCAACCAAATTTTGTTGTTTCAGTTGCCTTTTTACACTCATATATTGTAACTCAAACATTTCCAAAAAAATGAAATTTGGCAGGCTATTAGTCCATAATGTGGTCTGATGCCTTTGGGTATTTTTTTAAATGTAAATCATTGAGATATTTAAGGTTTGAGGTTTAAGAACTGTGCACACACTTTAACAACTTCTTTTAAAAATATTTAGTATGCATATTTACTACATATGTATCTTATAGAGACTAGAGATTAAACTGGAGATTACTTACYAAAATATGCAAACTGCTGTCCATGAATAAACATCCTCATGAACTCCTATTGAAAGTTTCTTAGTTAAAAAAAATTGTTTAAAGCAACAATAAAAGCAAAGGGAAGTAAGATGAGGGGAGGAAAAAGCAACATTTAAATAATTTTAATGGTTTCACTTGGCCATAGAAAATAAAGAAGTTCATTTTTTTTTTTTCTCCTGGGATCTAATCCAAAGCCCACTGAGGCCAAAAGAAGGCTTTCCACCTATTGCCATGTGTGCTGGATGTGCCTGTGCTCCGCTGCTCCCTCACTGTGCTGTGCTGATGGACTGAAGCAGCAGCTCCCACCAYGTTCCCAATCATCTGCCCCACACATTATATGGGTTTGGGGTCAGCTACTGGTGGCAGAGGAACTCTCCTCTGGAGGGGCCCTCCTCTGTAAATTTGAATCAGATTTCCACTTTTACTTGAGTGTGTTAGTGCTTACCAGTTATTTGTTCCAGTTCTCACGCAGTAAAGTATGGGAGAAGAGCTGTAGAGTCTGCAAAGGTCGAATGTCYCTGTGCACACACCGGTGTCATGTCCCACACAGCATCCCCAGCTTGAGAGCCCAGCTACCAACCTCATTTCAAAGCAATTTTTAGCACCAACCTGGCAATATATTCCACAATTTTTGTTAGTTACCAATGACAGGATTTGTGCAATCAGCGAGCGCCGGCGCCATCACATGCAACGCTCTTTGGAGTGCAATTCCTGCAGCTCCTGCACAATCTGTTCCTTATGCTGATTGCTGGGAGCTCACAAACTCTCACTGAGACGCTGACCAAACATCTCAGACACATTGTCTTTCTGAACCTGAACTTTTTTAATGGTGGTTAAACATGTTGTCTGCTTTAGTTTCCTGTCTATCTTCATCATGAGCCAGCACCTGTTTCCAATAAATTATGCACGGAGCTGTATCAGCAACACCTTGGCAGCAGCTGCCACCCCAAAAAGCAGAATGCCCTGGAGGACAATACACCTGTGAACACATACAGTGTTTATTTAGCTGAAAGGCAAAACTTTCAGTTACATAAAGCAATTATCTAAAGCCTGATGCATGCCCATTATTAACACAAAATAACCTTGTTCTTTAAAAACCAATAAAAATCTATTTAAAGGCTTTTTCCAAATCCTGGGGAAACGTGTGCTAGCACCATGGATCTGCTGTTAGCCCAGGACTTCAATGTCAGATGTTGGGAACACGTGTGGGGGAGGCTGCATGTGCAGTACAAAGAAACAGGGCACAGATTTGGAGTTCATTACGCACGGAGATGAGAGAAGAAGCCAAATCATTTTCAGAGAGGCTGTTGAACAACAGACWTTTTTTTTCTTTTTGGTTGCACATTATAAAGAAGCATTTTGTTGCTGAAGTATAGAACTACTGTGTTTAAAATAGTGTTTGATCTTTCCATCACTATGAGACAGTAGAAAAAAAGTAGTTCTGAGAAAAAGGTTTTTCTTATWACTGGAACAAACCTTTCATTTCCAGTTCACTACCAGCACTGGCCTTTCATGTAAGAGCAGCCCATTTTAGCAGCAGTAAGTAGRGTTGGTTGTTTGCAGCAGATCACAGGATAATGGAAATGAAAAAAAACTGATTAAAACAGAACAGGAATCTGAGAAAAGTTCTCAAGTTTTGATAAAGCAAGAAGTAACACCAGGAACTTTAGTTCAAGTAAAGTCTAACATACATTTTCTGTTTAACACGCATACTTTAAAGATTATTTGGCCCCTTATAAATCACTGAAAGGGGAGGATATTTTCTACCTGGTATTTCTAAAATTAACACTAAATGTGAAAAGTTTATGTATGTGYGTGCATGTGTGTAACTATTGTATTAAATGCCCATAAAATGCTTACTTTTAAAAGCATAGTTTAGAATAATTTTATTTCCTCTCCTAYGCCTCCTGATGCCATTTAAGTGATCAATAGGAATGTTCTTAGGTGAAAATGTATTTTAACACTTCTGTTTGGCTAGGCCTGAAAGCTGGGGAAGGACTTGCTAATGGCTATTGCAGCCTTCTTAAATGTCATTTTCCTAAGCCCTTCCAATGCTAAATACCAACACAGGTAGAGGGGTGATGCCTGCATGTGGATATTCTCCCACCAATAATATTGTAGAATTCGATCCCAAGGGCTTTGTCATATTTTATGAAATATAAAATAAAATTCCAAGAGAATAGCATTAGCTTAACTTCACAATAAATACCTTGTCTTTCAAGTGCTGCTAGTAGACCAATTTCTTTTCATATTTTATTATTAGACAGTTCAAAGTTTAACATATGTGTATTTTTTTTTACAGTTGGCTTTCTCAAAACAGCTCTATTTTCATCTCAGAACAAGCATGGTACATTTCAGAGATCTGAGCTAAAACATATGGATTAAGTCAATGAGTCAATTTCTAAACCTCCAAATGACTGTTCTGATTACTCATGCAAATCTATGTTTTTGCCAGGTTTCCTAAAGACTTTGATATGAGTAAAATTAATATGAATATATTTTCTTCTCCTAATGCATGTGAGAATATGAAGGAATGATGATCTCCATACACAGATACAAACCTGCATCTTGATCCCAATTTTCTTGGCTGTGTTTGATTCTAATTGACTGTAAATGCAGAGAGCACCCAGCTAAGATTCCAACTGAAAGGAAATCCAGCTATGGCTACGAAACAAAAACTATTTATTTTCCCCTGGAGTGTCTAGCTTTCATTAAATGTCAACAAATCCAAAACCAGGCTTTACTAATCTCTGGTGTGTATGGGAAATAAGTCACAAGCACAAGTCACTGCAGATAATGTTTGCTTTGGTTTAGATAAACAGGTTCCAGGGAACTGAAATCTCACACAGGCATTTAAAACCCACCCCTTATTTTCTCTTAACATTTGTGAGATCTCCCACTGGTGCTGAAGGATGCCAAGATGGACACGGCGTGGGGGCTGGAAGCAGACCTACATTTGGGATTGTTTACTGCCCTCTGCGATGAGTTTATCCATTTGTTTCTTTCTTGTTGACTTTCCTGCGTGCCATTAGCCCAGGATGTTGTGTGTTCTTGAACATAAAATGGAATTACAAGTGGAAGATGGAGCCACCTGCGAGCTCTGCCTTTGCTCTGCCCACTGGAAATGCCTTGGCAGTGAGGAGCTGAAGGAGCTTTGTGGTGGGATCTGCAGGGACCTCCCACCTTTTCACAGAGTGCACTGGTCCCTCCTGGCCTTGATGCCTTAGGATTTTTAGTTTCTGCATTTCATGCACTTATATTCTTATACTTCTCTATTTTAGCACTAAAAAACTACCATTCTCCCATCTTTAGACAAAACAATYCCTCTCTGAGCCTGAATCCAAGGACACCTCGCTGCCTGAGAGCCCCAAAATATGGAAACAGCAGCGATTTGGGGGGCAGCAAGTTTGGGGTGGTTGCCATTATCACCTGAAGATATCATTGAGGGATCGATGCCCAATATGTTAATGAGACAGAACTTATAAAAGGTGAAGATCTCGTGACCCAGTGTCCATTTTGGGTGTAGCCTCAGGAGGAGGCTTTGTCTGCCCTAAAGTACCAGGGGGCCTGTTAGGCCTGGATTAAARTTGTTCTCATTCTCTTAAGTTKGTCTGGCCTCTGTTTCAGGTGAGCCTGACTTTTAGGCAGCAGCCTCACATCTGTGTCCACACACGTTTGGCTAAGTTKGGGACATCAGAGTGGAGAGAAACCCTTTAATACAGGAGAAACTGCTACAAAACAGAGCACACAGCCATTGTGCTGCCCCAGCATGGCTTTTCAGAGGTTCAAGGAGGGTCCCAGGGGTGTAGSTCTGTGGGGGTCAGTCTGGTGAGGAGACTGACAATTTTCATAAAGCTGAGGTGCCTTGTGGAGGAATGGAACAGGGCAGACCATGGCATTGCTGCCCACATGGTCAGGAGAGGCATTCTGAGACTGAAAAGGGAGGGTGGAGCTGTGGAAAGCTGTCACACTCTCAGCAACATCCTCGCTGCAGCGTGGCCTCCTTGCAATGTCATCCCTGGGGCGCTCCTGGTGTGGTGTTTGAGCCCGGTGACTGCAGTGCTTGGCTTGACAACATCCAAAAACAGCATCAGAAACACTCCCACCTCTTTCCGAAAAGCCAGACACAAGTACAAATGAAAAGGACAGTTTGTCTACGGCAGAAAAACAGCCACCAATAAGGCTGGGTTTGTACCAAACCCGCTTGGAGAACCTTTCATCTCAGGCACAGTAAGGTGGCAAAAGAGCCATTGGAACRAGTTTCCTTTATTGCAATGCTCCTTTATGATTTTAATTAAATTCCTTTCCACTCAAGAAGATGCACAAAACAATAAAAGAAAGCAATATGAAAGTTCACAGCATGCAAGATTCATCTTGTATTCACAGGTTTTGTGTAACTCATTTTAAACTCATGTTTGCTTGTTTAAGAATGCACACCTGCACATTACCATTTGTGGTAAATAAGTTTATTAGCCAAGGAATGTCTGAATTCTTACTGGAAAACCCATATAAATGCAATTATGTTTTCTTTCAAGATCCCACTTTGGTAAAACATGCTATCCCACTTCCATTCTCCAGGGGAAAAAAGGCAGTAAATGACGCACAAACAGGCAGGGAAGATGCAGGTGAAAAGATTCACAGGGCTTAAAACTGTCACATGCCTTATGATTCAGTGTGTCTTTCCATGTATAATTTAAGCACTTGGTTTTACATTATATTCATGTCAGATCAAATGTTCCTCTCAGAGACTAGGACTTTATTAGTGTCTCATTCGTATTTGTTTTTACTTTGAATTAAAACTTAAAGGTGGTGACAGAAGAAATTCTGATGCTTGGCATAGGATTAATACTTGAGAGCCATTCAACTTTGTTAATCATCCATTTGAAGAGAATTTCCTTATGCAAAGGGTTTGCTGCACTTTGGACAAAACAATTTTTTCATCTGTGAACTCTGAAAGAGCAGAAGGGTGGAAAGAGTGAGGGGAGGCAAAGGAGCAAAGGGAGACAGAGCAAAGTGTGAAGCTTTGATCCTTTCACAGAGAGGCTGAGGCAGTTCAGAATGAAAGAATCTCTCACCATTAAAAAAAAAAAAAAAAAAAAAAAAAAAAAAAAAAAAAAAAAAAAAAAAAAAAGAAAGAAAGAAAAAGGAAGAGAAACAGAGAGAGCAGTATGACAGGAGACAAAAAGTGAAGCAGGAGGAAAAGCCTCAAAGTAAAGGAGTAATGCCAGCCTCTGAAGGGGAAACTCAGCAAGGAACAGAAGAGGAAGCACCTTGGCTTTCGAAATGCCAAGAATTTCCAAGAGAAATAAAGGAATAACAGCAATTAAAGAGGTTCAAGTGACTTCTGATTTTACATTTCTCATTACATTTCTTACCCTATCTAAATCATAAAATAACTGTGCCATAACTGACTGAGCAGAATGGAAACAGGCCAAAGCATTGGGCCAGTGCAGGAGGAGCCCTGGCCCCAGAACAGTTCAGCAGCAGGATTGAAATTGATTTTAACCCCATTTCTAAAGCAGAGAAGTGTCTGGGTGTATGACAGAGTTTGGGGAAGGTGCAGTGCTGGTTGGGGTAAACTCAAGAGGAAAGGGATCTAGCAGCAAGTCAATAACTACTGTGTGTAAGTAATTACAAACCTGGTATGAATTCAGTGCCTTAAGAGCTGCAATCTTTTTTTTCCT
Organism: Malurus melanocephalus; assembly: GCF_030028575.1. Lineage (NCBI taxonomy): Eukaryota > Metazoa > Chordata > Aves > Passeriformes > Maluridae > Malurus > Malurus melanocephalus. The sequence goes on from NW_026623428.1 coordinate 301,848, forward strand.
ACCAACTGCAGTCACTGTTCATACATTTAAGTAATAGAAATAAAACACACACCTACCCACTGTAATTTACTTCTTCCATTTTCAGCAAAGTGACCTCTTTGCAAGGAAAAAAACCTTGAAAAATCCATGTCAATCCTTCATCTCTCCTCTGAGGAATGTGTATTTATATTATTCTTGAGCCAAGAATAGATCATCATTCRAAATTCAAAAGAAACGTTAGGTTACTTACAGAGTTTGGCTAGTTTCATTTTATTCTTTTTGCTTCATTTTTGGTCAGAGTTGTACATTAAACAAGTGCCTCTGCTGAGTGCAATAGGAGTACCTAGAACCTTTCACAGAAAGGARTGCTAAGAGACTGGCTGCAAAATTCTACTAATATAAAGGAATAATATAAAGACAGGATTGGGCAAGGTGCTGGTTTTCTGAATCCTTCTGGAAATACCATTTACAAACAAGCCAGACCTTTTCTTTGTCTCATTCAATGTCCATGCTCAAAGAGAACAGGATTTCACATTAATTTGACTGAATATGTTTGTTATTTCAAGTAAAACTCTCAAATCATCAAAAGGTCTCTATACATGAGGTATTTCAAGAAAGCAGACACAGGCCCCCCAGATCAAAGGTACACCATGCAGTCTGATTAAACTAAACCTTTCAAAGTGCATCCGAAGAAATTTTCTTTGATTCAGGGAACATGAAAACCAAGCTACCTTTGAACAAAAAAGTCCCAATGAAATCCAATAATTTTTTATAATTTAAGAAATTTAATGTTTCTTTGCTTCTGCCTTCTTATATGTCAATTAGAGTGGGACATTAACTGTTGCATGAAATATATATGGGGTCAAAGCCTAAAGCAGAGCCATCAATAATAATGTCTGCAGAGCATCTGAGTTTTCTTTGAATTTCATGCCACTTTAGAACAAAGATGCTTGCAAAAGTGCCAGCAAGTAGTGACATTTTATGTTGCTTATTAAAAAATTAACAGGGAGAAAAACTTTAAAAATCACACTTTGCATACTTTACAGCTATCCCTTTTTAACTAACTTGTAAACTTGTCTTTTATTCAGCATTTATCCTGTTTAGCTATCATGTGGCTGGTCTCACTGGATTCCATCCTGCCAGTCTCAAAAGATGTAAAGCACTCCCAACACCCTGAACATGAGAAACATCATGGAAAAACCACATACAGGTTGTGACTTATAAAAGCAGTTAGACATGAGTCTTTTCTATATCTWATTTTAGATAGAATTGTAGTATCTGCTCACTGTGTGCTCAGCTTTAAAAATTTAGTTAGCTCCATCCCTACATTATTTACATGCTGTTGTAGTTTCTTACCCTTTTTCATTGAGAAAAAATGAAGAAACATCTCCCTGAATATATGAAGATCTGGAATTTTTGGTTTTTCCATTGAAAAAAGGCAGCTAAAGGATGTTCAGGCTTTATTCCTGAGGGGTACCAACAGCAGTACTCTTCACTGTCACTTTTTCAGTAGCTCCTTCTTGGTGGTAGAACCTCTGACATCTAGTTTCAGTCAGTCTGGAAAATAAATGCTGTCCTCCTAATTTATATTTTTGCTCTTCCTACAAATTTTTTGCCTCCCCATCAGCTTTGGTTTCCTGACTAGCTGGGTTTTCTCAACCCTGTTTCATACTGCTCAGTTGTCATGTCTCTTGCTTCCACAGCCTCTCAACTTCCATCTTTAAACTGTCCTCCAGAAGTCCCTGAATTCTCTGAAGAAATTAACTTTTCTCATGGCATTTGTACCTTCCTGAACCCTCTTGCTTACTGGTGAAGGCATCTTCTGCACAGATTCTGCTTCTCGAGAAATAACAGCATGGTGTCTATTGGAAGGACTGCATATAAAGTCACCAAATCCAGCTATTTTTCTACTTTCTGTGGATGCCATAATCTTTTTTTTTGAATACTGTTAGGTGAAAGCCAAGATTATGAAAAGTTTTCCCAGTAACAGGTAAACTTTCCTAGTTATGATCATAAAGATGTGATAGCTATAACCATCATGAAGGCGAGGAGCACCTGGCAGGCACAAAAAATGCAGATGAACAGGTATCAGTGGCTGTTAATGGATGGCCTGGCATAATGAATGATAAGAAATATGAAAATGTCTGTTTATTAGCCTGTTTTCCCTATTTGATTGGTGTCTAATGACAGTCACCTTGGCCACCTGCTGCTTAGCCCTTGCTCATTTTCAGGATATTGATGCAACCGTAGGCTTTGGGCTGTGATCACRGCAATCAAAACCCTAAAGACTCACCCGGTGATTGAGTGCAAAGGGGCTGAAGAAGCTGTCAGACACTGCCATGTGCTGTCTGTGCTGTAATTGTTTCCAGTGGTCAGCAAAAGCCRAAACAGAGCCGTAAGGTTTTCCAGATCAGGCTGAATGTCTCCCGCACAGTCTAATACATGATATGGCCCTTTCCTGGAACACTGAGCCCTCAAAGAGAGTGATGAAGCAGAAGAATGGGCACTGYGCCATTGCATCAGATGAAAGGGACACTGGTGGATATTTGCCATGGGAATACTTGACTGGAAAGCACTTGATCTACTGTCTGTTAGCTCATGGGAATGGAACTAGTAAACTTGGGAAACCTCAAATAAATTCCCATTGTATATATAATATAATCCAAAACAGAATCTTCTCGGGAACAATTGCTAATGATACTGGAAGTCATCCTTGTTTAGTGRAAGAGACAATTTTCTATTATACATTTYGGTGCAGAYTTTTATATTGAAAATTTTGGCCCARTATTYACAAGATGGGAAATCTGTCRTWAGTGAAATCTTTTGAAGCACCATCTTACTATGGGATTAYAAAGAATATATTTTTAAAAGCCTGTTTCTGCCACCCTTGCAATGACATGAGGAACCTTTAAAATTACCTAGATGATAAATTGCTGTTTCAGAAGAATTCTTGAATGAGCTCATCTTTGTACCCTCTCCACCATAGTCATGGTTTGTGTTACAAACCAGATGAGCTGAACATTTACCTCAGATCTTTTTTCTAATTTATGAAACAAATGTGCAATAAAGACTAACTTAGTCTCACACACAAGCATCTTCACTGACATCTGAAGCAATCCAATGATTTTGTCACTGTGTGTTCTGAGATGAAATTATTTTAAAATTCTTCCTTAGTCCAAAGTTTTCCTTAGCCTGTAAAGTTTTTTTAATCAATCATCTGCAGATACCTCACACTGAATAAGTCATGCATTTCTAAATAGCTTCCCTAGAGGGTTTTTATTCRGTGTTTAATAGAAACCATTAAGTCACTGGAATCAGAATACATGKCTAACATATTAAGAAGTCCAGAATAAAATAACTGAAGTCAAACTGTAAAGARCTTCTCTTTTATTTACTAGACCCCAAACAATGAATCAACATAGACTAGTGAATGATATATTGAATATAACTTATTTATAAGWTATATATAAATAAATAATGTGGTATTGTGGTTGGGGGCATGAAATATAAGGAAATTTTTATGTTCATTTTGAAAGTAAATCAGCTGGGGTAAGTTTAATAATTCTTTTCTGTTATATCTGTTATTAAACAGATTGTTAAATTATTAAATAAATATTAACAATTATTATTGTTATTAAACAATAATTTTTTTCTGCCTTGCAGATTTGCTCTTGTTTTAAGTTTTCTCCTCTGACCCTTGAAAGCAAGTTTCCATACTGGCTGTCTATAATCCAGCATCTCCATTCAGATTTCATCTCAAAACATCTTTTTTGCCCGTTTCTTTTACTTTCACAAGACACAGYCAGAGAATAATGTGTCTCAGCTGCCACAGAAAGCATTCCACCAAAAGAATGCACCCAAATTTGACCCAGGGAACAAGATAGACCCCACAGTATATAAAAACCTTACAGCAAAGTAAGGCTGGCAAGCTCCAAATTAAATGTCTTTTCAGACAGCTCTAGCTACTCTGTTACTCCATAACCTTCCCATGGTCCATTCCCTCTGTGTATTAAAAAAAAAAAAAAAAATCAGGTTTTTGGAAAGAAAAGTCTTTTAACAATAACTCCAAGGTGCAGGGGAAACTYAGTTTTCCTATTTAAATTATGCTCAAATTTCATTCCCCTCTTTGTCTACATTCTTCTCCCTTTCCCTTTCTTTTTTTGTTCTGATTTCCGAATGGATTAAAATTAAATTAAACTCTTTAGAAAAGAAGGGAGGAAAAAAGACACACATGCATGTCTTCTCAGCTGTTTTTTTAAACTCTCTCAGCCCTAATAAAATGCTATATACCTATGCATTGCAGAACAACATTATTTTTGCTGTAAAAACACCACCATGTGCTTGTTCTTAGATATGAGTCCTCTGTGCAAGATCTTTTCACACATGGAAAAACAGCTGATATTTCATCACTTTCATGAAGGAATAAATAGAGGAATCATGGAAGAGAAATCCACTGCTGTTCTTTTCTGTTTTTCTAGTCACAGATGCAGCTTCTTCAGCATCGGGTTGTGCATGTTGATATTAATGATGAAAGTAATTTTCTTATATAGTCTTCTTATATAGTGTCTGTTGCATCAGAAGTTTAAATTATTTTGGTGTGCCCCGCAGTAGTCACCTGCTACAAACTTCCAACAAAATGAGGAGAAAAACTCATTTCCTAAACCTATCTCCTGCTGAACCTAATAGAAGAACTGAGCACTTTYCCGTTTCAGGAATCACAGAATGGCTGAGGTTGGARGTGGTTTGGAGGTCATTTCACCCATTTCCCYTGCTGGAGCAGGACAGCTGAGAGCCCCAAACCTCAAACCATGTCCAGCTGGCTTTGGAATTCCTCCAGRGATGGAGACTCTGCAACCTCTCTGGCCAGCCTGTGCTAGTGCTTGATAAAATTCACAGAAAAATATGTTTGCTGGTGTTCAGTGTTCAKTCTGTGTCCACTGCCTGTCCTGTCACTGGGCACCACTGAAGRGAGCCTGGCTCTGTCCCCTTTACAGCCCCCCTTCAGGTTTATTGGTGACACCTCAGTGATGATTTATTATCGAGGATACCCTTCAGTGTTTGCTCATAGGAGAGGTGCTCCAGACCCTCAGTCTTTGCTCACAGGAGAGGTGCTCCAGACCTTACTCATCCTGAGGGTGCTCCACTGATCTCTCCCCAGTGTGTCCAGGATCTGCAAGTAAAGATGGGCTCAGAGCAAAGCAGAGCCTGTGCTAAACACCCTTGAGTGAGGCAGTGACACAGGCAGTGAAACAGAAGGTAAAAAAGCTGTGCAAATTCAGAATATCAAAGGTGATCTGTTACACCTTGGATTCTGTTCGTAAAGCCTTAGCACACAGGAATACAACTTGCCTGGGGCACGTTCTGTTTTTTTTGTTTCTGATGGGGAACAAGAGGGAAAACCAAGCTTTAGAGAGGAGCAGGAGTGGGAGAGAGCAGAGCTGCTTGGAGGAAATGCATCTGTGGGTGCACATGTCCGTGTGTCTGTCTGTGTGGGTCCTGCAGACAGCGTCTGCTACTGCGAGGGCTCTGGAATCTGAGGCAAACTGTTTCGTGTATTAAAAAGCTGTGTTAGTAAGAGGATCTTTTCAGAAACAGACAGATGGGGTGTCTATGCCAAAAAATGACATTGCAAAGGGATTAACCGTTTAAGTGGTCAAATTAAACACGACAGCAATAGTTRGCTTCCCTTGGCCTGCAGCTCCTCTGCATGAGGCAGCTTGTCTCAAGTTGCCAATAGCTCACTGCTGCTAAGGCTGGGAGACAGTAATGTCAGCAATTGGGACATTTCCCAGCCTCCCTGTGTCTGAACTCATGCCTGSTGCTCTTATCTGTGCTGGGGCAGGATCCCCATCTCCCTGTGCCTAAACCCAGAGCGCAGCTCCCAGGGCAGATCGTTCTGGAGCACAGTCCCAGCACCTGGCATCGACGTGTTTATTCTGGCAAAACCAAACTTCTGCTGCGTAATATGGGTGGARGAAGCTGCTCTGGTGGATACAGAGTTTTGTCATAACTAAATCTACAGCAGGGACTTCTGCTTCCATGAGAAAGGATAATACTCAACTGATAYTGTAGTTTGTAGTGGAAGTCTGGCCTAAATCCAGGACTGGGACTTATAACAGGGTTCTTCTTCTTGCTCTTCTTCTTCTGCTTCTTCGTAATTATTATTATCAGTCTTATTTAGATTAAAGCCCTGGCTTAATACTTGATTCAGGATATTAGGAATAGAAATGGGGTAAAACAATGGGCATGCAGAGTTGCTCTGGTCAGATCCATGGCTATCCCAACACCATTGTGGTGTCTCTTGCACTTGGCTTTACTCTTTCAAAGCAAGCTCATCTATTTTTGGACAATTCTACCATAAGGTTTCTAGATCTCCTGGAAGATTATTAGCTGGTATCAGAGACCATCAGCTGGTTGGGTTTTTTCCTTCTTTTCAGAAGGAAAAACCTGCTTTATAAATAACTACTTAGTAGCTTCAGTCTCAAGTTCCATAGCAAAACATGTGAGATGTGCTTTAGTCCTAGCTTAGCAATATCAATTTATGGTATCAAATGAATGAAGCTGCTCTCAGAGTCAGCCCAGTCCTTCCAAAGGTTATACCTGGCCCCTTTTCCCTCCCTGTTACCCAGCTTTTACAATTTTCCCAGTCCCTGTGTGCACATTGTGTCACTTCACTGCTCACTGCTCCATGCATGGCCTCTTTCACTGGGGTTAACAATGTTCACACTGTCATAATTTTTCTCCTTCCAGCTTGGATTCCACCAAACAAATTCAGCAGCAAATCTGACCTGAGCTGCACATGGCCAGGGCTGCCCCTGCCACAACCCAAGTCCAGGAATTTTGTGCAAGTGTCTCTCTAACTCATYGAAGGTGTGTCCTGGCACAGCTCCGGGAGCGTCTTGAGTTGGTTTGTTCAGACTGAGTCACTTACAAACACAGTACCTTCATAACCACAGGAAAGTGTTCTCCTTTCCACCCCCGTTTCACCCCTCATTTGAAGCAAACCAGTGCAGTYGTGGTGTTTTAGGACAGTTATGGGCATTTCCCTRCTTCTCACATGAGGAACCCTAAATGGTTCACTGACCTACTCTGGACCCCATTTGATCATTGTGCCACAGAGATCAACTTAAGTCTGCCAGAATTTTAATACTAAAACCTCCAGCAGTTCCTAAGTAAATTGCAAGAGATTGTTAAAGGCCCTAACTAATGAAAATTGGCTTTGAAACCACCATAAATWGRARAGGGAACAACAAATGAGCTGGCAAYGCTTGCTGCTGATAGCAGGTTCTGAAASATAAAAGCATCTGCAGAAGATTTGCATGGCAATGAACACCCAGTCCCACACAGAGCAAAAGGGAGACACTGAGGCACATTCCAGCCCTCCCAAGGAATGAGATCTGGGGCCATAATGGATGTGTGTGGGAGAATACCAGCTCACAGCAAGCTAGACCACAAGGAATTATTAAGAAAAAAAAATAAACCTGAGAACTACTCTGTGCCTATATTTTAAATGCCAGGTACAATCTTAGTGTCCTACATTGTAAAAAGGGRTAGAACTAGAAAAGGTGCAGAAAAAGGTACCAAAAAGTGCCCAGTCCTGTGGAGAGGCAGGCACAGAAAGATGAGCTGTGTGTGGCACGATCCCTGTGCTGTCAGGGACATCAGAGGCTCAGCACAGCTCTTGCTGGATCTCTGATCAGCCCCYGCCTTTTGGGGTTTTTAACATGTAAATCCTTCGTGGAGCTAAATCTGCATAGCCTTGAGACAAAATGCCAAGAATCTCTGAAAGAGCCAGTCAACACAGCTGGAAAAAATGTTCTGGATAAGGAATTGCAGGCAGCAGAAGTGCTGAAGTGCAGTGAGATTAAACTAAAGCTGTTCTGAGCAGACTGACACAAACACCCCTGCACAAACAGTGTCTTCAGTATCATYCACAAAGCTGCTAGTGTCAGTGAAGCTGACTTTACCCGAAATAATTGTGCATTTTTTTTCTACTTTTATCTAAATTTACAAAAATGGCAGCAGCTCTCATCTGCTGAAGTGTCTGTCTGGAAGTCAGCTGGACAAACAAACAGGGATTCACTGGAGCTGCATCCAGAGCCTGGAGAGCTGCAGGACACAGAGCAGTTGCAGAGCCTGTCCTGATCCAGGGGCTGCCCAGGTGTCAGATGGGCAAGGACTAACACAGCAAACTGCTGGRAAAATGCTAAGCACAATACACCCCTGATTCTGTGCTGTTTGTGCTGCATTTCTCATTCATGGTGTCATGTCTGACTGTTCTGAAGCTCTGATCACAGAGGGGCCTGGCAAAGGACCACTCTCACTGCATTTTGGATTGTTCTCTCTGAGAGCAGCCTCAGAATGGTCACATCTCGTGTGCAGGTTGCCTGTTTGCCACGTGTTATCCTTACAGACACACAAACACACCTATCAATAAATTAATTTAGCGTGAGAATTCAGTGGTGAGACAGAGCACCCCAAGAGGAAAGTTCTTTCCTGTTGAGATAAAGCAGTTACTCTGTTAGCTAAGCCAGAAGAGACTTTTTTTTAACCTTACCCAGAATTGCTTAGACTGAGATTTTCTGAACATCTATGCATTTGAAAAAGACTAAACTATTTGAAAGGAGCTATTAGCATGCATGCTTCAGCTTCACTTCTTTTTCATGTTAGGCTCTTACRGAAAAATACCAGATTTTGATATGAACATCTGTTTCATGTTTTTCTAAATGTGAGCTTAGTATGAAAATTAACCCATGAATTTTTGGTTTCAGCAGTCTTCTGTCTCTTCAGAGTGCATTCAGGAGCCTTGTCTTTCGAGCATTTCTGGGAACTCAGCTCAGCCTATGGCTGTGGCTTCTTCTGGAAAGAACTCAGCCAATATTGGATGTGTTCAGATGTTTAATGTAACATTGGAAAGTAATTACTTTCCAATTAGCCTCCATTAGGAGTTGTTTTTGGTGAGGCAGGCCAAGAGAAGGAACTCAGCTCWCAGTCTTGTGCAACCTCATTTAACTTTTATCCCAGGAAAGGGCAGGGAAATAACAACCACATTTKCTCTTTCCAGAAAGGTGTTTTAGTTACCAACAGGCCCAGGAGATGTTCAGCAATCGTGGAACCCCTGCTCAGAGCACAAATCTGAGCTCGATTCAGGGGCAGCTCCTTCTCCCCACCCCAGAGGATGAAGGCAGTGGACACCATCACATTTCCATCCACCAAAACAAAGGCAGTTTTCTTTGCTGCCAGCTGGGGGTTCATCAGCTGAAGGTAGTGACAAATGGCAAATGTCCCCAAATGCAGGGGTTCCTTTCAGTGTGGGMGAGCACCCAAAATGCCAGAGGATTTTCTGAGTTACCCAAACACCAAACAAACCCAGAACTTTGGTACTTCCTGCTCCAGGCTGGCTCAGGAATCGCTCAAATGTGTTTTCTTTTTGCCAGACTGGCAGTTCCCATGCAGGATTCAAGGGGATATATGAGGGGGAAGAAGAGAATTAAATAAGAAAATGTTTTGTTCCCTTTAAACTCTTCAGAATGTTTGACCTTGACCTGGGGGAGTTTCAGATAGAATTCATGTCACGAGTTTGGCTGGCTGTGAGCATAACAAGATCCTGCTTCAGCTTATGGAAACTGGGGCTATTTTATTCTGTTACTACATAAAGAAACATTCTTACCATGGTGAGATGGTTTTGCACACATTTGCACTGAGAACCTAAAAATTCCAGTGGTGACATCTTTCAAAGCTGTTGAGACCCTGTTAATTTCCCCTTCAAACGTATGGATGATGCAYGGGCTTTGCTTTTAATACCTGTTCATCTATTTTATTTTATTTTTACATGCTACCATTGTATTTCTGAGGCCATCAGTGACATCCAGTGGCCAACTAGATTAAGCCTAGACATGTTTTATAGACATCTGCCCACTGCTTTCCTTAGTAAAAAAAAATCAATATAAATGTTAWTCATGAAGTTGACTTCTTTAGATTAATTCTCTCTCAGGTGTGATGGGAATCTTCCTGGAGAAGGCTCTCAGGAGTGGATGCTCACTCTGCTCCCTCCCTTTGAGATGGTGACCCCAAATGCTCCATGAGAGGCATGGGGATGTGATTCCAGYTCTGTGTTCTGTGCCAGGATCAGTCAAAACAGAAGCTGCAGTCTCTCAGGATTTGAATTGGTGCACAATTATAAACAGGGSATTTTTTGTTTTGTTGCAGGCAGACATGAATCTAAATATAAGTGTGTCTTGTCCTCTCCATTACATTAATAAAATTTCATTTTTACTAATATATTTTAAATGAGCTACTCTAAAAGCAGTTGGTAATAAAGGCAAGGGAAATGTAAATGTTTATTCAGCCCGAATCGTATATCTGAATRAAAAATGGGTGTGGAGCACWACAGAATGRGTAAAAARTGTCAATCATACTGCATCCAACAGAAATGTACAAACAAAATTGGATGTGATASCAAATTTTCAATACTGAATTTTAGSCTTCCTTGCAGTGAGCGACTGTGGTTAGCTCAGTTAAACAGTTTATTGTAAACCTTTATTGGGTTACAGAGTTATTGGGTGTTCTGGAGAAGGTGGTTGGTGATGTCCAGCCCCTCCAGAAGGGCCAGCACAGGGGGTTGTGTCTGGTCCTGGCAGTGCTGCCCTCCCTGGGGGTGGTGGATGTTCATGTCCAGCCCCTGCCAGGGGTGAAAGCAAACAGGGATGCCCATACAGAGGACAAACCCATTAAATTCTGTTGGCAAATGGCCTCTTTTTAATAGAAAAGGGTCTGGGGAGAGCAGGAGTTGAGCACAAACCCTTTGGTGTGCAGTTCCTGGGGCACAGGGAGCTCATTTGCAGGTTTAGCAGAGCACACACAATGGCACWGTTCACTCCCATCCTGTTCCAGCACCAGCAGCAGTCACTGTGCTGCTCACACGTCTGCCTTGTGGTGCCTCTCATCTTTTACTAGACAGTCAATTTTCCTGTGACCTGCTTCAATAAACTATTATGTCTGCACTTTGCAAAAAATTAAAGAGCTAAATGCAGTGCTTTGGAAAAGGATGTTCATGCCAGCTATTACCATTGTCATATTTGTGATTTATTTCCCCCCCATTATCCTTTTTCCATAGCTGGCACAAACTAAAGAAATGGGGCTGCTTATAAAAAATAGTTGCAGTCATCAGAAACAAGGAGAAAAAATAATAAATTCCAGAACTCTAGTTTAGAATAAAGTGGCTCACTTCTGGGAAACATAGCATAAGTATGAAGTTGCAGTGAACAAAAACTAAATGTCTGTTGTTCATTAGTCCACCAGATAATGAATTAACAATACTTCATGGATTAGGGCATGCAAAGATGGAATCTGTGCTCATCTGTACAATTGACATTGTACAGGGGGGGAAGGGCACCAATGAAACAAAAACGTACARCCCATCTAGGCTGACACTGTCAGACAGGGAACCACCTCTTCATTTACTGTAATTTATATTCTTTTAAATACATAAATAACATGCATTYAATTGGTCAAGAGAAGCCAAACCCAAAGCTGTGGTTTTAAAAGCTTACAGATTTGAAGTGCAGTAAATGGACTTTAATTTCAATGGTAACAGATGYTTACCAAGCTTTCTTGATCCTTGCCGAGGACAGACTGACTTACAGGGACAGACACTCAGAGCAAATATTCTCCTCCTCCTTGTAGGCTGAAAATTTTCATCAACTGAACAATCTTGGTTGCACTTCAGTGTCTATCCACAGTAACCAGCAGCCACTGCAATGGCAGCCTTGTGCACTGGCTGTCAGTCAGCAATGGAGAGGGACTGCAAATATGTACATTTGAATACTTGTAGAAATTAGTTTTATATATATATATATATAATATACTATATATTATATGGTGGCAAAATATACTTTCTTTTCATACCAAGCACTTTAATAAGTCTATTGAAGGTGTCATTACAAATATCAGTATTCAATTCCAGGGTATGAGTGCCTTCATTTTTTTTTCGGTGGGAGAGCAACAGCTTCCTCCAATTTCACAGCAGAGAGAAAGGGCAAAGCTTGCCAAGCTGCTGCAAAYAAAAAGCAGAGAAATGCTGTGGATGGTTTCTGCAGTGATTGCCACTGAAGGCCAGTCACACATTTAGAAASTTGCAATTACCCATGCAAGGCACCGCAGCGAAAGGCTGTGCAGTTGGTACTGCGGTCACTGGCAGTTTGCTCTGTTCTGCTCCATGGTTTCCTTTTTATGCATCTTGTAGGGACATTTTGAGGATGTTTCACCACTGTAATATACAAACAGCATTTTCTGTGAGGYAGAAAATTAAAATCAAAGGTGGATACCCAAAGGCATTGAGGAAGTATGTTAGCTTCTTTATTTATTCAGTGATTTAAAGAATCTGGTAAGGAAACTGGCAGAGCTAAGCCAAGAGCTCTCAATTGGATAGTTGAGGTCGAGGTCCTCAGCTCCCTATCAGCTCCATATTCAGCTCGTTTCAAGAAGCTTTTGCCATATGTTTGCTTTAAACGGTGCTGATAACCCACAGCTTAAAAATGCCACTTCTTCACTCAGTGTGGAGCACTTGCTAATTTTTTCAGGGAAACCAATCATACCTGCATTTTGGAAATCTAACTTTCAAAAGGCTCCTTTGCACTTCTAACGATGGGGTTCAGRTCTGCTAAGCTCCTGCTTGTTGCTGAACCCATTTTCATTAACATTTCCCGACAGAGAGCTCGTCACAGCCCTGCCAGCACTGTTCTTCCATCTAAGGTTTGTCTCGGTTTTGGGCTAGGTTACAGCAATTATGGAATTAATTACTGGCTGTACAGCTGTTCTCCCACACCCTGCCAAGAGGCAGCCTAGCACACAGTCTACCTTGTAGAAAATGCTGGTGACAAAGCAAATCCAGAGTGCTCAGTCTGAGATGGACACAGCAGCTCCAATCACGGAGCCCAAGCAGAGCGATGCAGGAAACGCTGGAAGTTTTTGTCCCCTGTTTAGGCCACCAAATCCTCTATCCAGTTATCCTGACCCTGAAGCTGCCCATCAGCTGGAGGAGGATTATTTCTCAAGTGCATTGTTTGTACTTGTGCYCCTGTGCATTTCAAGATGCCAATACAGAGCTCTGTTTGATCTGCTGCCTATGTTGACACGGACACATTTTCTCTAAGAACCAGAGGTAAAATCAGCATTACTCCGATTTAACTGGTGGCACTTTTCCCTTTCCACCTGCTTCCCACATCCTACCCAGCCACCAGCCCACAACATCTCCCATGTGCTTCAGCAGAGGGTAGRTTTTTGTTATAAAATATCTTGCTTTGAAAAGCTCAAATCATAACGTGTGTCCTTGGAGATTCTTTCTGCAGCCTGGTCAGAACAGGAGCTCACAGCTCCTCTGCAGGTGCGAGCTGTGGGCACAGACCTCACGTGTGGCTTTTGATTGGACTTCCCAGGTTCTTTGTTTTAATCAAGACAGCTCCTTTGTTAATCAAACATGCTCCTYTTCCTGCTAAAAGCTGGTAGAAGTTGCAAGCAACTGTAAGAAAAATTCAAGACCCTATGGGACAGAGCACAGCTGCCATGAAGAAGCAGCCTGGGCTGAATTTAAAGCTGCATCCTGAACAAAAGTCGTCTGCCACAGCTCCAGCTCAGCAGAACTCTTCCTCCAGCTCTCACCAAAGRCATCATCTCAGTCCAGAATCCCCAAGGCAGCTCAGTTCAAAAGCATCCAGTGTGCTGCGTGCYTTTGTCACCACTGGAGGCTGGGAGGGCTTGAGGCAGGCGAGGATGAGTCAGGCTTTCAAAGATAGCGCTAATTCTCCATTGTTGTGCTTGCAATTTGCAATTCATTGGATTACATAAATCACCCATTAGCAACCCGAAACATTCCCACATTGCTTCAGAAGCCAACCACACCAAGGCTTCTGACATTTGAATAGCGAACCCTCACAGTGAAACGCTTGTGTGCTATTCAAAAAGCAAAATAATATTTTGAAGAAATGGCAAGTAATTTTGGACAAATAGACTGGGTAATTTTTAAAAAATCTGTGAGCCAAAAAAAGGATTTGTTGTAGTTAATAATTCAGCCTGAACACCTTCAAAACCAAATCCCAAAGCTAGGTGTTTGCCTTCTGACTGCCCTCCTCATGACAACTTTGCTCAGCAGCTAGCAGAATTGTTCGGCTTTTTTTATTTATTTTCAAGATGGTTTTCATCTGGAAAAAATATTTTAGTTATAGAAGCAGTAATAAGAACTTTTTGGAATCATATACTTATTTTCTATGTATGTTTCTGTTGTTATCATGCTCCTCTGCTAGTGGAATCTGAATTGGCCCTGTAATGTCTGTGAAACTGCTTCCACTGCCTTGCTTTCAGCTTTCACTGACTTTCACTAAGTTGTCCAGTGGCTCCCTGCCAATCTGAAAGTCTCTGTAAATGCAAAGCAATTCTCTGAGGATCATGTGGAAGCACAAGTGCTTTGGTTTCAGTAATAGACAAGGCAGAATCTAAAAAACATTTTTGGATATATATTTATTTATACAGCCTAAATGGGTATAATACTGCGTAGGATGCTGTTGGCGTTGGAACTCCCAAACTGGATCTTAGACATTCAGAGCTTTTCCTGTCCTGCAGTGAAGCCTGAATGTTGCAGAAGCAGAGAGAAAGAAATGAACTTTTTGGAACCTGATTATCTTTCTGGTCCCTTCTACCCAAACCATTCTATGATTATCAATATTGAGCTATCACATTTCACCCCTCTGGTGCACACAAATCTGAATGGCTTCAGCTCAGTCACTCCCAGGCACATCTGACACTGGAATTTTGCTTCTCCCTGATGTTCATCAGTTGCTTTTCTACCTGTGCTCACCATTCCAAGTCCCAAGACAGGAATTCTGTTCCTGCAGGGGTCCCTGGGTCTGAGCACAGCGCTGCTGTCCAGGGAAGCCTTTGCAGCGTCTCAGGGCTGGGGGTGCAGCCCCCCAGAGCTGCTCAGGTGAGCTCTGGGGGTGGAAACACCTCCTGTCCGTGGTGTTTGAGGAGGATTGGACAGCCGGGAAATTAACCCCGGGGTTTGCTGTTGTGGGTTAGCCGAGTGCTTGGGGGTTTTTTTCACTTCTCTGAAGAATGTTAAAAATTTGCGAAGCAGAACTGGGCAGAGAGTTGCTGGAAAAACAGGAAAATTATGGGAATGACCAGATGTTAGGACTGAATTTTCATCTACCCCAAAACAAGCAAGAATTAAGTTGGATAAAATTCTTYCTTTGGGGCCAGACAAGTTTCATTCCAGCTGAAGTGTTCAGGGGTTTGTTTCTATTTTGAGTGGAATTACTTCTGGCTAGCTTTTGTTGACCTAAATAATTTTTTTTTAAKTTTTTTTTTCTAAAAACTTCATCCACCTCAGCTGTAGAAGTTACTTTTACACAGAACTGCTGATTACAGAGCARTGGGAGCTCATCTATCATTTCTCCCCACCCACACAAGAGAAATGGTGGATCCCACCATGCCTGGATGGAAATGACCACAGGATCTCTGAGTGAGTCCAGAGAGGCGTGAGCATAGGATGGTCAGCCGGGCTGGGCATCTGCCCCTGCCCCCTCACTTGMTTTTTCAGCCATAAAATACTGTACCATTTTCACTGATCTCAGATAAAATAATCTCTCTCTAATCCACAGAGATTCTGGGACTGAAATGGAGAGGAAGAGAATTTTTTTCCCCCTGAAAAGCACTCACAACCACTCCTTTCTCATTAGTGTGCTTGATTAATCACAYTATCTCCTCTGAGGTTTACTGATTTAGTAAATGCATGAGATTGCATCATCAACTTGAGTAAAGGAACACCCAACCCAATTCTTTTTCCTAAAAAACTGCTGTGAGAATGTATGTGCAGAAAATACACAAATACAGAAAATACACAAATACAAAAAATACACTGAATACACAATGTTTTCTTCTTCATCAGTAACGAGTGCCCTGGCTGGTCACGGCTGCAAACAAACATGCAAAATCAGGAGACATTAAAGAAGAGTTGATTCTCCTGCAATAAAGTTGTTTGCCTGTTAAATCTGTTCCTAAAGACAGGAATCAATCCTGGCTGAGGATGGCAGGAGACACGAGAGTCAGCTGCACTCAAAGCCCTCCAAGGAGAATCATAAAATAACTTCAGTGGTGACTTTTTGTGTTTTCTGTGCTCCAGAATGACTCCACAGGCACTGGTCATAATAAACCAGATATTGGTAGTGCTTGCCACACCCTGTCAGATAACAGGTGTATCTTAAAGACAAGTAATCATAACCTTCCAAGATTATTAGCAAAAATACAGCTACAAAACAAGGTAGAAACAAATTTAATTACCGTGTTAATTCTCTCTTGGGATGAGAAATACTGACTACACTCCTATGRTTGCTTACTTTATGCATCAAGTCTTGCCACTACTACTGTTTAAGTTAAAAATGTGGAACTGCATTGCAGGTGTGAAGTTTTGTGCTGGAACAGTCTCTGACTGTTATGCAGTTCTAGGATCTTAAAAAACTAACTTTCATCCTTTCTAGGACAAATAAAAGCTGGAGCTGCTAGGCAATGGAAGGATACAAATACATTTGTTCAAACTGTGTCCCCTCTTCTATTAAGGACTTTGTAATAATTGATACAWAATTAAATATTTTTGTGAAAAATCKGAGGATTTCTTWCCTCTGCCAATTAGCATTTTAGCATGCAATATAAAAGAGTCTCTCTAGTGAAAAGGAGGAAGAAATCAGCAGGACATTCACTAAGAAAATGTTCAGACTGGGCACAGACCCCTGGATTTACTGACACATCTACCAAGGAAAAGTGGAACTTTTTCCAGCCCCTGAGACTGTATGATTTCAGTCATTTACTCTTTAACATTGAAACTCCACAGTTCTTTCTATCTTCAGTGTCATAAGATCGAAGTTAAAAAAAAAATCAAGAAGAGTGTCTATGCTTCCTTTTCTGCCTGACATATGCAGACAATACTGCTGATGGAGATTAGAAAATGCCATTGCTCAGCTACCAAAGGAGACATTGGATCAGGTCCCTTGGAAGACAATCCTTTGGACATCAGATCTGTGTACCATTCCTTCAGAAAACATCATTTTTTAAATCAATTTTTTTGTTGTTGCTGTTTTTAGAGATTAATTTTAATGCCACTTGTTAATCTTTGTTTTAGATAGCAACAGCTACCTTTATTTTTAATTTGAGAATATCTGCTGTTTCTGGGTCTGATATYCTGCAGCAAAGAACTGTGCAAAGTRAGCCTTCATGAAACAATCTGCCTTCAGATGTTGTGGACAAATCCCATTGAACCTGCAGCACAACTTCCCCCTATAAAATGTTTTTATCAGCAGAATAATGTTTCTSTATAAACTGCTCTGGATTTCTAGAGCAAATGTAAAGTGCTGTTTCTGAACAGCAATGCTATTTCCTCCACAAAAGGAGAATATGCTTCAATTTTTGGCAAGAAACTCCCCTTCTACCCTGGGATAGCTTGCATGAGTGAAAGGAACAAGCCACTATGAAGTGAATACTCAAGAAAGAAAGAAAGAATGAAAGTGTGAAAGAAAGAAAGAAAACTCTCCTCCTGCTTGCAAACAGAAGATTGGTTCATTTGCGCATGCTGTGCAAAACTTGCCACAAAGTCCTTTGTGCCATCAGCATGAAAAGAATCCTTTGCCCAGGCGGGAGATTAGGGTGGCCAGCGGGGATCCCTGCACCCGAAATTCAGCTCAGAATGGGCAAGTTCATGGGAAGTTGGGATTTTAAAGGGATTGTTCTGATGATGCCAAAAGAGCAGCAGGAGCAGCCAACTCCACGGGTGCATCCAAATGCCAGTTTTGTCTCATACGAGAGGTACAGAGGGCACAGCGGGCTGGGAGG
>NW_026623428.1:320427-331056 GCF_030028575.1 Malurus melanocephalus
CAGCAGTGAAGGGCTGGCTGTGCTCACCCTCAGGGCTGTTTTGCAGCAGTGAAGGTGCAGCAGGTAGAGCAGCCCCAGCCCCAGCGCAGCTCCGCCGCCCCTCCGCACACCCCGCGGGCTCGGTGCCGCCGGCAGCTGGACCCGCCGAGCCCCGCAGCACAATCCCAGCATCAATCTGGCTTAGAGGGGCTGTGCTCGGTGGGACAGAGCCCAGSCAGCCCCAGCCGGGCACCGGGAGCGGCTGCGGGGCCGCAGCTGCCTCTCCCCTCCTGCGCCGCCGATTGTGCCGCCACCTCGGGAGCGCTCCCGGCCGCCCGGCCCGGTCAAAGGACCTTTGAATTAACCTTTTCACTGCAAAAGAGATTGCGGCCCTATAGAAAAGTATGAATTCAGAGCAAAGCCTTTCTGCGGGATTAGTCCATTAGAAGAGAAAGAGAAAGGATTTTTTGTTGTTCTGTAAAATATAAGTGATTACGGGATTTAAAGCGGGGGAAAATGGTCCGTCTACAGCGGGGACTATCAGCGTTGGAACAATGAATGCCCTTATCCTCTGCCTAAGTCCTTGTACTGCCCTTATCTCCACCCCATCGGCCTGGCTGCCAGCAGAGTGAGCTAAGGGAGATAGAGTAACCACTGTCCTGTGTGGTCCTTCCTTCCTCCCTCCAGAGAAAAAGGTGTGGGAGAGATGGGGATCTGCCTCGCTATTGCTTTGTGAAAGAACGGGGAGGGCTGTGCTAAGATTTTATATCAGAGGAAGAAAACTCATCTGATTCCCTGACAGAGTTTCCTTTTGTTTTCTTTTTGACTTTTTTTGGAGGTGTTTTCTTTCCCTCTACCCCTGCCTTTTTCCAAGTCAGTTATTTGTTCCATTAATAGTCAAAGCAGCTCATCTCACCTTACAGTAAAAACCTGTGGACTGTGGATTTATCATCACCTTAAAAGCAAAGAATCATTCTATATTTGCTTTTTAAGAGATCCATACACGTGGTTAGATACAAAGGATTGTTTCATTTTAATTATCCATTCATTAAGGGGGGCATTTTTAATCTGGTGACTAAGTTGATCCATCTTAGAAAAGCAAGAATTTTTTGCTTTCCAAGAGTTGGAGAACAGCACTCAGGAAATCTGTTCCCTGTACAGTATCTGGTMGAAAGAGAAGAATGAAMATCTCTCTTATAATTCATCATATAACCTTAAAAAGGTAGAGTTCCCATAGGCCCCATAGTAACTAAAGGTGAAAGGATTTCAAACTTCAGACCATGCACCCCTCACGTCAAAACTATTCAGTCCAGACCTTATGATCAGACTTTCAAATAGATTCTGATCTTTGTTTAGAAACCATCTGGCCACAGAAAAATAGCCAACTGTTTCAGCTCTTTTTCAATTTTTTTTCTTTTTTCACCTCATCCTAAAAATATATTTTGCGAGCAGCATTCCACTTTTCATCTCTATGTGTCAAATGTGATAAAGGACTTTTAAATATCCAGTGCATGTTCTTTACACATAACAAGGTTTGTGTAATCACATGCTTGTAGCAGTAAAAATCCATATTCCTTTCCTTACAGATGGTTCAGTAATTATCATTTAGCTCTCAGAATATAACTCAGGGTGTGGAAAAGACACAAAGTTTGCATGCATGCTAACCCACCCTTTTACAGTATTTCAAATGTAACCAGTTTTTTGGTTGTATGGTCACATTAAAATTCCCCTTTTGCAACACTTTATACAAAAAACAAACACCTGGATTCAGAGTTTCCTAAAGGAGTCATCTGAAAATAGGTGCTTTCTGCCAAAATGTCACAAAGATTTATGTGCTTACATTCATGGATTAAATTGAGGACAGGTGGGAGAACATTCAAGTATGAGAAGGAATGATAGCAAATTTATGTGTAAAAAAAGAGGGGGGGAGGAGGGTAGTTATTATGATTTCTGGTGGTTTAGATAAAACAGACACAGATTTTGTAAAAGGGAAGGTACCATGGCTGGAAAGCCATCCTTCAGCAGTGAAATAATTACCTATGGGATTGTATTTCCTTACAGTGAGACGAGAGGCGTTCTGGAATCCCAAACACTGTCTCAACCACCAGCACGGCCCTGAATGGCACTGGGATGCTGCCCTGGGTATGGGAACAGATGTTAATGGGGCAGATTCACAGGAATGGGTATGGGAACAGATGTTAATGGGGCAGATTCACGAGAAATGGGTATGGGAACAGATGTTAATGGGGCAGATTCACAAGAAATGGGTATGGGAACAGATGTTTGTGGGGCAGATTCACAGGGAATGGGTATGGGGACAGATGTTTGTGGGGCGGATTCGCGGGGAATGGATATGGGAACAGATGTTTGTGGGGTGGATTCACAGGGAATGGGTATGGGAACAGATGTTTGTGGGGTGGATTCACGGGGAGTGGGTATGGGAACAGATGTTTGTGGGGCAGATTCACGGGGACCAGCACGGGATAAGCAGGCTGAGGCACTGCAGCTCTTCCCTTGCTGGAAGGGGGAATTGTGCCTCTCCCAAGGACACCCCCAGCAGCACACAGGAGAACTGGGGAGCCACTGGGTGGTCACTGGGTGATCACTGGGTGGTCACTGGGTGGTCACTGGGTGGTCACTGCCATTCCCTTGAGCCCCTCAGGCGGGGTTGGACTCTGAGCTCTCTGCAGGAAGCCCCAGAACAGGTGAAGAGCCCCTGACACCGGGACACAGGAGAGCACATCAAGTAAGCTGAAATGGAAGCAGCAAGAACACCAAGATATTTGTGAAAATTTGGTTCTAAAGCTGATTCATAGTTCAGACATTTTTGTAATCCCTAGGTGGTTGTGAAGGGGGATCACAGGGTTCCTGGCCTGCCAGGAAGGGATGCTGGAGTTTGACAATGTCTGATCTGGGTTTGAGTGGGTGTGGGGGTGGTGGACTACATTAAAAGTCTGGGTTGGGTCTGGCTATGACAGCTGGGCCATGCAGACCCAAAAGAAAGTCCTGCTGGGTTCAGATCCTACATTAGACACTTCCAAACTAAAATTTACCCTGTAGAAAATTGCAACACAGCTCAATAGCCAGCCAAGCCAGCTGTAGTTCCAGCCTCCCTAAAACACCATCTCAACTATTATCAGGATACATAGCTAAGATATATTATAAATCAAGCTGTTCAGTGCTCACTAAATTCCTTTTAGAATAAAATTAACTTTATTCCAATCCATGCACCCAAAGCTGGCWCTGTATACATTATCATTCCTTTAGAACAGTGATGTAATGAAAATCAACATATTCCCACCTTTTAAATCACAGAGGATGATTACATTGAGGCAAATGAAAACTGAACCACATCGACAGGCTTGGTTTTTTTACTGCCCCCCTCTGCAGGAAATGATTGTAGAGGTAGGCAATCTAGTGTTTCACAGAAGTACTGTGTTTTCTGTAAATAAATATATAGCTAAGAACAGTCACAGAGGTTAAAGGGCATCTGGAAAGAGAAAACTATGATTCCTGGACTCTGTTAAGTTTATTTAGTAGAGGGACTAGAGAAAGTTTCAGACTGGGCTGTAAGGTGCTAATAGCTTGACCAGATAAATGTTAGCTTCCCAGGTCTGCATGCCAGGAGAAACTGTAAATGGCTAAGAGCTGACACAAAATTCTTCTATCCAAGAAAAACATGTTATTCTGGAAAAAAAAAAAAAAAAAAAAAAAAAGGGTATAGAGTATTATATCTCAGTATAACATTGATGTATTATTCTTTCTCAACCTCTGGCCTCCAGGAGGGTGCAGTGTTATTGTTCTATATTAATCCTCCCATGCATAAATTTAGCTTCAAAATAGTTAGATGGAACCCATCAACTTATGCTTCATAATTTAAAATTTCTTTTTGCTCACTGTTGCCTACAATTACTTCTTAGAAATTTAAAGCTGAATCAGATTTCTTCTCCAAATTTATTTTTCCTGTATCACACATGCATAAAGATTTATCAACATGGAGGACTCGCACACTGAACCTCTGGAATTGTTTTTCTGTCCAGAACTGCATTAAATTATTTATACATGGACAGTGACTTTAATTACACCAACACTTCTGCAAGCMAAACAAGTTGAATATACCAAGCTTATAATTGATAGTCACAAATAACAACCTGCTCAGTGAGTATTTCACTATGAGTTTAACATCATGCTTCAGCAGATGCTGCAAACACAGGGGCATTTCTGACTTTTCAGTAACTACAGAGTCCAATTCCTGACCATAATCAGGTTAAYTTGGATCAGTCTGTTGTCTCTGAAATCTGAAAGAAAGGTTATTTTAAAAACTATGTYTAGTCATTTCATCCTGTGAGGTACAACTGAAGTTTCTAGAAATCCATTATTCTTCAGATAACATGTAGTTTCCTGGCTACAGCTCACCAGTGTAGCACAGCCTCTGGATATATTTAAGTTACACTGATGTTAAAGCCATGCTTTTTGCAAACCCTTTGTAAAACAGCAGATTCAATGCACACTCTTTTCCCAGCAGGACGTTAGATTTTGGTACCTACTCACATGGTTGGATCGAATTGTGTCCCCATTTTCACCTGTACAACCTCACTGAATCCAGGGGAAATGGGCAAGTGGAAAAAAAAGCAAATGTAAAATGAGGTCACTRTTCCCTTTTTCTCAAAGATAAGAAGTTTTCACATAGCAGCAGCCTTGGGAAACAATCCATTTTACATCAAATTAGTCCCAGTGGTCATGTTGATTTTTAGCAACTGTGTTACACCAGGGATACATTTAATTCCACTGTTCTTTGTTGTTCTCATTAATAAGCCACATTATGTCACTCAGTGTGCATGCAAAAGTATCATTACTGTTATTTAATTACTTTGTTTTTGAAAGGAAAACTACCCGATTGGGTTGAGTATAACCAGCAATGCAGCCAAATTAAAGCTGTGCACTCCAACCCAAATATTTTTTTCTTTGTTTCTGCACATATAATTGCATGTAATTTTTAGTTGTGTACAGGACTTTTATGATAAAACTCCATTAATCACAAATTCATCAATGCAGCAAAAATACATCCAAGCAAACRTGGTGTAACGTTACAAACGTAAGACATGATTTAGGATGGAAAGAGGCCAGGATTCCCATCCTCATCTATCCCCTCATGTTACATAAATGACTAAGTCATCATATCCGTGGTTTTCACATGGAAATATAAACACCACTGAAATTCCATCCTCTATAAATGGCTGTGACTGCTGAACGCTTACAATCACCAAGAGTGCCCTGAGAGCAGCGTGCCCTGAAGGGTGACAGCAGCCAGGGCAGCGCTGGCACCGGGCACTGCTCCCATGGGCCACTGTCCCCTTTTGGGGCTGCTGCCACCTCCTTGTGCCCTCAGGTCACTTCACATCTCCGCCCCTTTGGTTTTCTGCAGCCCCTGAAGTGGTTTTTGTTGTGCTCCTGTCACTCAGATTAGCTCTGAAGGCATGGCATGTGTGCCTATGGCTCCTGAGAGAATAGGGGCTCAAAGTTTATTTAGCTCCTGAAGGTCTGTTCTCGCCTAATTAACAGGAAMTTTTCGTGTAGGGCACCATGGGCTCGGCTTCTGCACAGCCCAGCTGAATTTGGGAACTTGCTCTAAATGTAAAGCAGCATCCAGGTGAGAAGAATTTCTCTCTGTGCTTTTGCAACCAAACCAAAGCCAGGCTATATTTTAATCTAATTATAGTCCTTAAATCAGCAGTGTGTTACCAGCTCAGGGTCTTTTTATCTTCAGAGTCTCAAGAAGACAATTCATAAACAAACAGTGGTTGTGAAATCCAGTCAGGCAAGAGATGCCTCTGATTTCGGAGCAGAAGCCCATGCTATGCTGATGGCACTGCTGGCTCAAATATCATATTTACATTCTCGTTTTTAATGGCTTGCAGTTAGGAATCAGACAAGCTGTTCTGTAGGTGGTCTAAATTATATCCTGCGTGCACGCTGCATGCTGAGAGGAGTTTGCTGATCTAACAAATGATAAAAGACTGAGCAATCACCCCCTGAAAGTCCAAATCTTTACCCTGGCAAACCTTCGATGATTTTTCATGGGAGTTTTGCCTGAGTAATGGCTGTAGAATTTGGCCCATTTTGACCACACCAGTGATGAACAGTCCACTYCCAGGACTCCTGTCCCTCTGGTCCATTTTAGGAATTTAAATCTGATTCACATTGTTGCAACAACAAAAAAATCTTACTATCTTCTAGCCTTTTTTGACCTCAAATTTCTCTGTGATGAAGATATTTTCTCCATTTAATGTTAGTATGCTTTTTTTAGACATATCTGATTACCTAAATATATAGATGTATGACCTTGGGATTTTCAGGAATACCTGAGTGCCGGTCTCTTATTGAAATAAAGGAGAAATAACTGCTAAATGTCTTCAATGAATCATACCAAACTGACTGATGAAAAAAAATCACATTAGAAAGCTTTAACTAAGCAGGATATTTATTCTGCCAAACAATKACTCAGATCCCTTCTCTTAACTTCTAAAGACAGTCAGACAGTCTTTCTCTTTGATTCACTACATTTCATATCCTTTAAAAAGGGTCTCTAAAATGTGACCTGGTCTTTCAATCTGTACACAGCTCAGCATCAAAGATCTTAGACTTGATTGAGAYTGGAAAYTACAGAATCMCAAAATTCTGAGTTGGRCAGGACCCACCAGGGTCATCTGGTCCAACAAACTGAGCTGACCCCAGTGAACTGAATTAATTAACTCCAATCAGTGGTAAAACCTAAATTTATACAAAATTATACAGGAACCAGTGGAGAGCTGACACTTTCCATTTTTTGGTTTTAATGTACTTTTGGAAACAGAAGGAATTGCAAAGGGATTTTCTTATTAGGGAGAGTAACTGACAACTGTGACAGACAACTAAATGAAATAAAAAATTGACACCTTTGTGTGATRAAAGGCAGAAAAGAAGCTTGGATGGCTGTGATGCTCTGCTCTGGKCACATCTGAGCCCTTTCCCCTGGAGCTGCTGAAGGCAGGCTCAGCAGGACTGAGGCTCCAGCCCCCTGTGCATCTTCCCTGCCCCACCAGGCACTGTGGGTTCCATCCTGTGAGCCCCAAAAACACACTGGCTGCTCCCTAAGGGGAAAGGGGATTAACTGTGGGGCAGCCCTGTGGCCTCTGGTGATGGCAGCAGCCCTGGAGGTGTCCTGGAGCACAGCTCCCAGGATCTGTACTTTGGAAACACACTGGCTACTGGGAACAATTGGGAGATTTACCTCCAAATCCCAAGTAACATGAGACATCATGTAAGAATAAGATTAAAATGATTAATTTGAGGCAATTGCAGGAGAAACAGCCCTTCTTTATGTCACTTTTTCATAATCCTGAAATAACCCCTGGAAGCAGGCAAATTTCAGTTTCCTTCAACACCTGTTAATATGTTTGAGGTACACCTTGTAACCCTTATTCCTCCTTCCTGTGTCTTGCTGGACTTGGGCTTTTGRGGAGAGATTTCTGTAGCTGTTCTTGAACAGTGCTCTGCTCACAGCAATGAGTAAAGTCTCTACAATGTCCCAGCTCTGCACCAGGTTTAGGAAAAATTAAATTGTAGTTTAGCAGATAAGATACTGGCTTGCTTCCTCTCTTTATCCCATTGCCTTCCTCCAGAGCCAGTAAAGAGCAGGAATGGGAAATCAGGGCTAYATCTTCATTTGCAATAAAACACTGCTGTGCTTGTGAATAACCATGGAAGGTCAGCAAATCCAAACCCACTGCCAGGCCTGATGGTCAGGCACAGGAGGGAGCTGGTGGGWSTCAGTGGGGTGGGGACAAGGGGAGYTGGCAGCAGCCCCTGTGCTGGTCTCACCTGGGGAGCTGCTGCCACTGCTCATGAACAGGCCAGGGAATGCAGCTCCCACTCCTTGTAGTAGCTATTAGCAGTATAAAAGCTAATATTTTCATTTACAGGCAAATATTTACTGTTTTTTTTCTCTTCTGCATGAAAAGCAGCTCACTGGTAGTGTATTGATCTGAATGGTATTTTCAGCCTGGGTGTAACTCCCTGCTGTTTTCCTGCCCAGGACCTTGGAGAAGGCAGGACCCCTGCCCTGTGCCCTGTGCCCTGTGCCAGGTGGGTGCTGTGTCACGAGAAGGTCAGAGCCCATGGAGAGAAGGGACAACTTCTCCGTGTGCAATGCCTTCAACTTCATGCCTTGCAGGCCCTCAGCAGCAAAAATTACCATTCTCCATGGTCGTGCTTTCCCCCCTTTCCCCTCTCTGCAGGCTCCCCACAGCTCTACCAAGGGGCTGCAGGATAATCCCTGTTCCCAGCGCCCTGGATTGAACCACGAGCTGCTGAACTCTCAAACTTGCTTTTTGCTGGGTACACACAGTGAGGTTTTGTCTGTTACCCCTTTAACTTGAGTTCATTTGTCTTGGTGTTTCCCACAGATGGTTACAATAAGACTGAAAATGGTTTCCCTGCTTCATAAAAAAAAAAAAAAAAGCAACAGACTCCCCTCTCTCCTTTCCATTTTCTTAAGTGGAACTGAGATATCTTAGTTAGAAAGTCTGGATATTAACCTAAGCTATGTTGTGAAGTTATTTTAGTCTGTGTCACCTGGATTTATAAGCAGTCAAATCTCTTCAGGCTGGAAGTGCTCTCTATTACCCAGGAGAAAAGAATCTGATCTGCAGTGGTTTAGGTGGTAAAGACTATAGATAACAACACCATGGTTRTATTTTCAACACTATCCTTGGTCATTGCATTAATCATTCTTCTGCATAAAAGTAGGCTTTGTGATCTGTATATGTTGTTCTGTATATTTGTTCCTCATTCGTTGTTTTGGTTTTTTTTTTTTTCTAATCTAGCTTGCTAGATCATGATGGGATAACTTCAGGAACTACAGCCAGATTCCCTCCTGCTTGCACTGACTCTGGTCTGAGCAGCAGGGCATCCATTCCAAACTAATACAAGAAAAATAAGAACAAGTTTTCACTGTGAGAGGTTCCTCTACTAATTCATTCAGACCTTATGGGAGAAAGGATGAAAATGGCTTTTRAAATATAAAAGACTGCTCTAGCTGACTCTTCACTAGGGTTTGTCACATCCATTAGCAGCCATCTAGAAACATCAGAGTCATCACTCACCTTTACCAGTATCACCCGTGGTAAYGTTCAGCCTGTCTCTCAAACACTCCAAAGATGGATTGTGTTRGTGCACCTAGGCTTCCCTGGGATGAGGAAGAGTAAAGGAATAACCTGTTTTACCCAGTAGGGATTGGTACCTCTGTCAGTGTATACTGCACAAAAAACACCCCAGTGTGAYCTCACACCCCGACAGACACAGGGGAAGATGTCAAGCATGAACCCTTTAATATCTCACAGTATCTCTCCATATCACGCCAACAACACAAACAGGAGACCAAAACCTTCCATGAGTCCTCCACAAATGCTCCACTAGCACTAGCACAGCTCCTTTTACAGCAGCTRCTYCCTGGACCCTCCATCCCAGCTGGAGATGGTTAAGGTCTCATAAATATTCCTCAGTGCTATCCGAACATCTCTCTGCACAGCAGCTGAGCTCTTTTACCTTCTCCTAATTGGCTTACCACACCCCAGCACTGGGGTTTTCACCACTTCTAAAAATTTTACAGTTTAGATACTCTTTTATCTCCATTAAAATCCCTCGCTATGCATATATTTYATGTCCATACTGTTTGTTGAAGTGTAGATCTAAAATATAGCCCCTTTGCTCAATAACACTGTCATTTTTGCACTTGTGTTCAATTATGTCTATTTCATCCCAGAATTAGGTCCATTTTATTCCAAAAACATGTTCAGTCATTGTGAGGGATTAATACTATATATTCCAAAAAAATTTTGTTCACTTTAAGGAAAAAGTGAGTAGGAATTTGCTTCTACAGCGTTTTCATCAATATACTGTCAGCTTGAGGCTGATACCTTTTGATTACATGCCATATTTTCTGGAGATTTATCCTTAAATTCTCGATAACCCCAGCAAAACCTGCATGTCAGCTAATGGACCTCTCCACTTACACTGCTACTGCAGGCAAAGAAAAAGATCTAAACAGTCCCTTTCCTTTTCCTCAATTTAATATGTTTAAATGGGAATTGAATGCGGGAAGTGACAATCCGCAAACAAGAAAACTCCCAGTAAAACAGGCTGGGTTACACGTCTTCCTCTTAGCAGAAAAAAAAAAAATGCAGAAAAAAATTCGTCAGCTGAAAGTCTGTGGCATGCAATTTCATCTTTCAGGAATTTTTTTCATACTCACAAATGAATACACATTATTCAGCTTTTGTCTGCAAATGATAAACCCAGCACGAGCTCAGAACAGAAAACAGAGCCAAGCAGAAGAGCCTTGAACGCGGAATAAAATGTAGAACGCGAGGTGGCTGAGCTGCCTGAAATATAATTGCAGTTGCAGCTAGTCCAGGCTTGCTGGGTGAAATTGGGTAAATAAATAAAGAATTGGGTGTGAACACGCTGTGGGTGCGGGCACGGGGCGCGGCGCCGCCTCTCGCAGGAGGTTCCGTGCGGGCTGTCCCGGGTTAGGGAGGCTGTCCCGGGTTAGAGGGGCTGTCCCGGGTTAGAGGGGCTGTCCCGGGTTAGAGCGGCTGTCCCGGGTTAGAG
>NW_026623428.1:331731-407314 GCF_030028575.1 Malurus melanocephalus
GCTAGCCCCAGCCCCATGCGACCAGCAGCCGCATCCATCAGGCGCTCGCACAAAGCGCTGTCAGCCCCCCGGCTCTGTTCCAGCCTGTCAAGTGCTGGGCTCGCCGCCAGCCTGTCAGGGTTTGGGGCTGGTAGCCAAGCAGTAACTTTGATGTTTAAGGGGTTAGCCAACTGGTATGTGAGGGTGGCCTATCAGCTCAGAAATAATATACCGCACTCAAAGGTCACGAGTTCTGAAACTAATCTGGCTGTTATAATATTTCTAATAAAAACTGAGGTAGACCTTTTATATTGTAAAAAGTGTTCAAATTATTTCAGTATTTGTTTTGATTAAAATTTCCATTACACGTGCTTTTCATTACGCAACTCAATTAGTATATAAAAGATTTTCTGTTTAAAATGTTCAAATGAGTATAATTGTTCAATTTGGAAAGATTACAATGCTTTTATTTAATTAACACTGCAATAAATACTTCATTTTGTAATGAACCCCATACTTTTGGGCCATTAACCATTCAATAAATTTACAGCATGGAAGGTTCTTTATGGGAAAGAAGATAAATAAAGCGATTTAAGTGAATCAGCTCTGATGCTAAGCAGCAAATTATAGCTTTTTGCTTCCCATCCAATAGAATCATACCTCGATTGCAAACATATGGAGGAATGTAATAAACACTATACATTTCAATTACTATTTTGAGCATCACTTACACAACACTTTCAAATTTGCTACGTAGAAATGCATGCCCATATTAGTAGCATCTTGTCAGAAAAAAAGATGAAATAAATTTTCATCTGCCTTTCACCTTCCCGTTCTCCCACCTCATCCACTGATGCTTTGGTTCTGAAAATCTGTGTGGGAATTTCCCAGTTTAGAGCAAATGATTTGTTTCTTCATAAGAGTAAAACAAAGCTAAAAACATCCCAGCTATTCAATAGTTTGTTGTTTGCAATGTGAGGCAGGAAAATCCCATGGTAGCAGCGTGGTGTGGTGTGTTCAGACACCGCAGTGAATGAAATCACRGAGAGCAGAGCTGTGACAGAATAAAAGGAATACAGAGTGAACCCCAGTGCTCCAGCTGGATCATGTCCATCCATCCCTCCATCCWGAGGCCTACAAATGTGTCTGAATTCATAAATCARGAGGTGAAAGCGGCTGTGTCAGGTGGGGGAAGTACCGCTCTGAGCTGGATGGGAAACAACAGCCTGGAGCCACAGAACCWTTCAGGGTTGGAAAAGACCTCCAAGGTCAACCATGAACCTACTGCTGCCCACTGGGTGATGGAGCCCCCAGGCCTGGCTGKGAGGTGTTAAATGCCTTCAAATCCCAACAAAACCTGGAGCTGTGGGCACTGCAGGAGCTGTGCAGAATCCCCTTCCATCCCGGGGACCTGCTGCCAGCGCTGCCATGCCACCCACCTGCGGGAGCTCTCGTGGAAAAGGGGCTCCCTTCTGGCAATATTTTGGGTCATTTCATGGCTGTATGCATGGAGGGCAAAGCTATTTCAGATTTACAGGGCTTCTCGGCCAAAAATGCTCATAAAACTCCAGTTTGCCAAAAATGGTAACATTACCAGTAACAAAATCTAATTTGTGAACTTCACTAGGAAAAAGGGCTCTTTGTAAAACTATGATTTCATCTAGGAATCTGGATTCAAAAGATTTTATTATTTCATTAACCAAACCTCTCTTTCTCTATTCCAAATGTTACAATCCACGATCTTTAAGTGAAAACYATAAAAATCCACCCAAAGAAACCCCCAAACCAACCCAACAACAAAACAACCCAAGAAAATACTTTTGAAACGTGTTAGACTTTTATTTTTCATACTTTTAAAATAGACTGGACATCATTTTTCTACAGTGTCCAATGGAGACCTTTCAGATGTTCTGCTGTGTTTACAGTATCAATTGTTTACAATAATTATGAAATTAAAGTAAGCCACATAGCCTCGTATTTAGGCATTTCTTGTGAACTGTAACCACTGAGCAAACTACTTGAAAAACATTTACAATGTTGTATTTCTCAACTGTTATTTGGATTTTTTTTTCCTAATCTGAAAATGACACATAAGCATCACAGACATAAAATATGTAAAATCTAGATTTAGTGAATGTTTGAAACTACAGGTGAAAAGAAAAAGYACTACYAAAACTTGACTTTAAAARCTTTTCTTGAGATGATTTAAAATTYCTAAGTATACCTTAAAACRAGTAAATATTTCAAATAGATTTTACTCAGGAAATATAGCCACCTGCTTTTGTATATTTTCTGGAGAGGGAAAAAAGATAGACTCCTGTTGTGCAAAAATAAATTGTGCCATTTSTGGTAACTTTATTAAGGATGAGCTRTTTTTAAAGCTAGCAGTSAGACATAAATGCTTAACACAAGAGTCTCTTTCTTACAGAAGCTTTGGATAAGGACATGCCTGTTTTAGACTATAGATAAGCAGGAAGACAAGGAGAAAAATMTTTTAAAATATTAACTGTACTGTCTGGTCAATGAAAGTGTTAAAATGAGATTAAAAACTCAACAAGACACAAGTTGTCCTGCAGTAAGTAGCTTCTTAGAGCCTGGCACTTGCCAGCCTGGTGAATTAGGATATGGTTTCACCAGAGGCTGCTCTCACTGTAATAATAGACTTTCCCTTGCTAGGAGATGAAAGGATATATCCCTTAAAGTCTATTTTGTGGGCCTATTTCAAGGACCTGATTAATAATTGAGACACTCAAGCATGTGCTACATTTCATGGTRCTTAAACACAAGTTTATGAAGCAGTTTAGGTTGACTCCGATACTGATCTCTATCTGTTACCAGTATTCTTCCAAATTTCAGACTATGTGAACTGCTGTTTTCTTGTCTAACTGCAGGATTTAAGGTCAACTAGATYGAGAAATGATAAAAGATTCCTCCATAATGAACTGATTTTATCAAATTCCAGTCATGAAATTCAAATGTTCTGAAAAATCAGGTCCTCCAATGCAGTTCAGCAGTGTTGTCCCTTCATCTAGGAAGGGAGATACCTCTGGTTTAATAGCACATGCACCAAGGAAATATGGTATTCCTACCTTTCATCTAAATGGCAAAGAAGAATTAAAAGAAACAGCCATGATAATCTAAAGAATAAATTATTAATTTCCTACTTTTGGCTGTTCTCATAAAATGACTACTGTTTACACAAAAAAAAGTTGATTTTGTTTTAAAACACTTTCTTGTTTGCTGTTCTTATCCCAATCCTGCAAACTCTGCACCCTTCTCCTTTTATGGCAATATGAACATTGAAAGTAACAATGATTCTCTCATCAGTGCTGTCTTCACTCATACCTGAGCATCTAAATCTATTCATAGAATCTGAAAAAAATAATTTAAATTACCAGAATGACGTTTCTTCCACTCATTCAATACGTGAATATGAACCAGATATCATCTCTTGTGAAATATGTGTTGGTAGGACCCTGACATGATCCTGAAGCATAAACTGGGATTATGGTCAAAAATGTTAATGTTTTGTCCAAGTTGTCTCATAATAGCAGTAGAAAGAGCTGAGGCTCTTTTTTTTAAAGCTTTGCAGAAGACTGAAACTATTCCATTAAGACACTTCTGAATTACATGACCAACAGACAGTCTTGTCTGGTGCCTTAAATGAAAGTTTTCTTTATTATTTGGATCAGAAGTTGAAGTGTTGCACGTCTCATACGCACAGCACTCAGCACTCAGYGTGAGCTCTTCTGAGATCCTTATCTCTGAACCAGTTTTTCTTCAAAGTCATAAACATCTGGAAATTGTGCACTATTCTTGCTATAGAAATCAAACACTCGAGTCCTTATTTGATCTCCCAGAGAACATTCCCATTGCTTTCTTCTGTTGTGGAGGTGCCACGGGATTTGGCTTTCTATTTGACAGCTTCTTTTCTTAGGTGACTGGGAATCMGTCAGACAAGGATAAATTAGGTCTTTTTTTTTTGCCAGATGCCATATTTAACTGACTAAATACTGCAATGTTAGAGAGACAGTCAGAGGTTTTATGTTGAGATAAAGTCATTGCAAGAGAAAATTTAAAGTCTTATTTGCCCTTACCAGAAAGAGTGCCCAGTGCCATTCAGGATGTACCTAGAAAGCTGTGGGCCATTATGAAATCCAAACTCTTAAATATGTTCCTGCTTGTGGGTGAGACATGTGCCTTACATTGTTTTGCCTGGCTGAGGAAAAGAAATAACCAGAGTAGGAATACAGTAATTTCTTCCTACAGAAGCCCTTGCAGCTTCTGACAGTGTCTGACTTTGGGACTTCCTAAGTTTTTTTCTAAGAGATAACACTCAACACCCTCACATAATTGAGACATTAATAGTYTTTCCAAAAGAGACAGATCTTGTTTCATCTGAATCCAGCAAGGGTTGAGCTTGGTCTGATTTACAGAATGGAAATTTCCATAGCAGCTTCTAAACCCTCAGCTCAGCTTTAAAAGGAAGACCTTTAAAGGATTATTGGAAAGTTTTTACYGTCTCATCCTGATTTTCCCATTTTCTCTGTTACTATCATAAGGCAATCTCAGTAGCTTCATAAGTAATCGAGGATATTTTTTTAATTTGTGGAAACAAAAATCAGTGGTATATGTTACACCCCTGATTCATCTTTAGAATTRGAGATTACCATGCCCTGTATCATAGTGATCCCATGGGCCTTACAGTTAAAATCCTGCACCCATCAAAGCAGAATAACCAATATAACATTGTATTTGAAGCTCTACATTTAGAGAGATGCAGAATGTCTCACATACCTCAGGAAAAAAAAGAACATGAGCTAACTCTTACATAGAAAATACAATCTGAATAAAACAGCATAAACCAAACTTCTGAGARCAGATGAGCTGCACATTGGAGAAACAAATCTCCCATTTTTCATGTAAAACACATGAAATTACTCTTTAAAAAAGTTTTCTACCTRTGTTTTCTTTTCCCCCAAAGAGTATGTGAATTCCCCTCCCCTCTTGTTTTTATTTTTATTTTCCTTCAATGTCTTCTTTAGGAAAAAAAACCAATTCTGACCAGGTCTACTTTTCTGAATGTTCAAATAGAAAATTTCCTTGGCAGCTTTGTGCCTGCAAGATATGGTCCCTTACATGGGGTGGGAGTTGCTGGAGGAGCTGGCCCACCAGAGCACCTCATATATGGAAGAGACCAGCAGCAGGTGAGCAAACGTGTTACATTTCACATCTCAGTTTGCACTCTAAAAACCTGAAATCGTTTTGTAGAAATGCCCTAATAGTAAGGCTGTAAATAAGGTGCACAAGATTCTGGAAGGGAAGTTATGAAAAKACATTTTCTTTACACGTTACCCTCACATCATYAAAATCTCTGAAGGACTGYCTGTATTTCTTAAACWTTTTTTTTTTTTTTGCAGAACCYCTTACAAAACATTTAAGTATTAAAATTCATTCAGAGGGTATTTRTAGTTATGATGAACGATAACAAGTTTCATGTGGGCATCTGAATATTTAGGATAAAAAAATCAGCAAGTGTAATTGAGTGTACATGGGTGAAGCATCACATATGTATTTACTCCATGGGTTCAGGATGCCAAGYTAATTTATGAGCAGCTGAATGAAATAGAGGCATAACCCAGTTCAAGTTAGTGGTCATTCCAGATCAGTAAAAATTCCTACACTACTACCCCTGGATTTAACCACTGGAGGTGTTCCCTGTCATGTTGGACCATGTATATTATCTGTGCAATAAGGCTCTTCGAGGGGTCTAAAATGTACATTTAGTGGTATTAGTAAGCAATTGTGCTGCAGGRATCTTCGTGGCTGTCTGTCTTGTTCTGGTCTGGGAATTGTCAATCTCTCTACAGCACGTGAGAATAACATGTTGGGATGCCACAAGAATGTGGGTAACATTTATGTAACCTTCAGCCTTTGTGGGAAAATAAAATCCTTTGTTACTTGGAGTTGACTCTGTACCAGATGGTATGAATAAATGTTTGCAATGCCAGGGCTGTTCAGCTTGGCTGATCGATTCTGTCATACTCCCAAGGAGGTAGAGAGGCCTTAAATAACTGATTCAGGATGTAGAAAATATTTTCCTTTTCCTGTTGCAGTAGTATTATGCAGAAGTGACGCTATTCTGACTRCCAGCTTCTCACTCAGCGGGATGAATGAATTATGTAAATATTGATCAGGCTTTTAGCAAAGTTGACACAGCTCATTGCTAACACTTTGATGTATTTTAATTAATTCCAAAGATGSTTAAAGCACAATAGTCCCTATCTTTTTTTTTTTTTTTTTTWWTTWTTTTYTKTTYTKKTWTTWTTGTTGCCTGAAGAAACCGAAGCTGATGTAAAACTTCTGTTGGGTTTTTTATGAAATTCTCTCTCGTTTCCAGTCTGGCCAACAAGTGCATTCTTATGGCAGAACAATTTGGCAAAGCTCTCTCGGCCAGTATGAGCCTGATGACAGCAATCTCCTTATTTCTTATGTGTGGAATATAGTGCCTAGTGCTGGCCTGAAGCTGACTCAGGGCTTCTACGTGCACGCTATGAACAAAAACAACAAAGTGATTCATTTATAGGGTTTGCACAACATCTCTTCTCCTTCTTCAAGTTTTCCCTTTTGTTTTCACAACCCAGGGTGGTGGATCTCAAAAACACAGGCACCAGAGCTTTCTTTTTGAGGGTTCAATCCCCCATGCCCCACATCCTCTGAAGGCTTTTGCCCCTAAAGTTTAATGCTGTGCCAAGCTTTATGTGGACCCTGCTAAACAGAGCTCACATTGCTTTTTTTTTTTTTTTGCTTTTTTTTTCTGAAAAAGTGAAACCAAAAARCTCACTAATTTTTTCATAACCAGCTAAAGTGTGTACTGCTCTCACTTTCTGTGCTACAAACGAAAATTTGCTGAAACATCTACTGTAGTATCAGGTGGGAAAAAGTACTTTCTGCATGTTTTCTGATGCAAAATCATTTTTATTTTGTCAATGTCAGATAAACAGTTTTATGTTTCACTCAGTCTATTTTGACTCATCTCTTCTATTTATGCTGCATTGTGTCAATTAGAAAGCTGTGAAATCTCCAAGGGGGTTTCAGCACTTTTTTATCCTTACCATAGCATGTATCARACCTGCTCCTGCAGAGAATTCCCTCTGCTCTTATCAGAGCCCAGAAATGCCTGAAGATAATCTTTCTCCATGTCTAGAAGTGGGGCAGAAACAAAAGTATTTACATATTGGTGTCTACAAAACTATTGTTATGAGGAAAAGAAAACTCTCTAGGACAAATTTGTCTATGAATAGTTTTTTTAATACCAACAGAGTAAAGCTGCATTTACAATATTGTAACTTAGAAAAAATTTCCCCTATACCTGTCCTATCTGAATTTATAGCAGACACACAAGTACACTTTGGGATATATACATTATGAACACAGAACTGTCATCACAGCACTTGGGACTAGATTTTAACCTGTACATGTGGTGTACACCTGTGTTTTGTGTGACAATGTACTTGATTTGCAGTGTGGGAGACTCCCAGGTTCAAAGTTAATCTGGTGTCTTTCTTTTTCTTTCTCWTATGAGATCATTTTAAGCTTTCCTCTGTAATTCTCACAGCTTCTGAGGTAACTGTATCTTTAATTCCACCTCCTTTAAGAGTATGGAACTTATTTTCACTAATACAGAATTAACTACTAAGAAAAGAACACCAAAGATTATGATATGTCACAGCAATGTAGCTGTTCAAAAGCTCTACTCTTTATATTTTCTCTTATGGCCAACAATGCTCAGGAAGAAATCAATTTCATCAAATTAAAAAAGAAAAAAAGACAGAAAGCCAAACAACACATGTAAATGTAGAGGTTCTTCATTGTTTCACTTCAAAAATCAGAATCACAATCTTGACAATCACGACCTTTGCATTTTCCCAGGATGAGCACTGTGGAGATATGATACAGCTATCATACAGCTACTCTTACTTCCATTTTACTCATTCAAAGAAAGATCACCAACCACTCGTCTTTCTCCCAGGCCAGACTTCTTTTGGACCCAATTGGGACCATCCACCTCCCTTTCCTTTCCCTTCTTCCCCCTCCTTTACTCGACTCAAGGCATCTGCTGCATCCTGAGCTGAACAATAACAGAGGTTGGCTATCTGGACCTTTCCAGGCAAAATGGCTGTATCCTATATTTGGAGTATACTAGACTCTTTGTAATTTAATGCTGGCATCCTTGACAAGGTAGCTGCATTCTGTCTCACAGCATGTTGTATATTTTAAATGCTGTTGTACAACTGCTGGCCAGACCGCACAGTATAAAGTAACGGCTGAACAAAAAAGAAATTCAGTACTAACAGGCAAACCGCAGAAGTTTTGGCTGAGCATCCAAAACTGCTAATGCTTATCGGGACCTCCTGAGAGCCCCCTCCTTCCTGCAGCCCAGAGAGCTCCACCGCCAACTGTCCTGATCCTCATTAACTTCACATCACTGTCATTTGTTAGTTTTTTGCAGCAGCAGCCTCCACAAGCTGCTTGGCACTTCCCAACCTCAGTATGAGACATGCTTTGCTATTGTTTTCGCCTCTTATTTTGGKTTTTTTTATTATTATTATTTTTTAAATTTTGTTTTTGGGGACAGCAGGAGACATGAGCTGTGCTGGAGAAATTACAGAATTAGTGCAAACCCTGYCCTGTGTCTGTACAGCAATGAGGTGCCATCTGATGAGAGCTGGAATCTGGCCTCCCCAGCCCTTCAGGGGTTCTTTGCTATTTGTCACACCATCAGGCTTCCAATGCTGCCAGCTCAGTCTGCAGCATGGAAGCAGCTCCATTAAGTTCAAAAAGACATCCATTTAAAAAGTCATGCCAGAGAGTTTCATCTTAGCAGAGACAAGGGATCTTACACACGTGATACGAGAGTGCATTGAAGTGTAGTGAAGGAAAGGTTGAACACAGCTTTTGACATAAATGCCTGCAATGTGGGTTTACCTGCCAGACAGCAACTTCTCCAGCTTTCCCTTCTCCTCTCCAGTCCTGTTCAGCCTGTGCCTGCAGCAGGRTGACAGCTGCCATCCTCAGCAGAGCTGTCAAATGCAGTGCTCAGGCTCCACACATTTCTCTTGACAGAAATACCATCACRATCCTTTCCTCTGCCAGTAAGCACTACTGGGAGATTGTCTGGGGTTTTATGCACTTTCTTGGAAATGTCCTGGGACCACAGTTGAGTGTCAGGATACACCATGTAACCACAAGTCTATCTGGAAACTGCAATTACCCTTCCAAAGGACAGTAAGTAGAGAAAGACAACACAGACTCCATTACAGGATCAACTAGATTCGCTAATACTTTATYTTYCCCCCCTTTCCTTTCTCTTTGYTCTTWTCTGGATGCTYTTCTRGTGCTRTTTTACCCATTTGGCTTCCCTGCTTCCAGCCCCTCGGTCTCCTCTGTGCTTCTYCCATGGTTTGCAATGCTTTACTCCCACATCACAATTAATGAGTTATATCTGCACTCACAGGACCCAGTGGCCGAATGGCTCATCAKCAGAAAGATTGTAGAACTAATTTTTCTACAGTTGGTTGAGAATCCCAGTTTTTCAGGAAAGCAGCTACTCAAAGTCTAATGAATTTGTGACCTGCCAGTGCCCTGGGGAATATCTGCTAGGTGTCACCAACACTCAGATAAAAGCACTTGCTAACATGATTTCCCTCACTCAGCGTGACAATATGATGTTATCCCTTGGATCTGATCCACAGCACCAAAAAGGGTGAGTATGTATTGGGAGGTTCTGTTTGTTTTTTTAAATAGCAGCAAACATGGCTTCTGGCTTCCTTGTGGGTGGTATACTAAATTTGAATTTTTTCCCCCAAAAGTGGTTTAGCTTTGACTTTATTTTCTCCCTGCCTTGCTTGAACCACAATATTGTAGTAATAGAAGTTACATATTTAGATTGCTACAAATCAGATATGCTGATTTTAAGAATTTCTTCTTGTTTTTTGCCAAGTGTTAGAAATAATTAATTAGTATATAATGTAACACCAAAAAAATCCTGATTCCCAGGATTTTCATAACATGCAATATCTTCGTATAGAAATATTCTTGCTGTAGATAATAAAATGGTATATGTTCAGTACTTGTGGGGTGATTCCTTAGCAAAGGGCAGCAGTGTAAATTAAGACAGCAAATTCTCAGAGTTATGATTAGAAAATTCTCATGATCCYGCAGACAAGTCACCCTGGGACATGAAGTGGTACCAGTACCCATGAATGGCTCTAATTACCATAGTAGGGCTTTTTGGTAGTTGAAAGCATAAATAAGCCTTTAACTTAGGAAATAATTTGAATCCAAATATAATTGTCTGAGGGAAAAAAAAAAAGCTTGCTATCTAGCACATCCTTAATTGCTATTTCATTTCCTACATTTATAAGGAGATGAGCTTTTGTTTCCTCATCTGGTGAAGAAAGAAATAATGCACATCTCACAAAGCAGATCTATTATTTTAAAAACTGTATATTAGAATGATACAAATCACCTAACATGCTGCGTAATTAACAAGAAATTAACTTATGGGTATTTCTAAGTAGGTGTGTTACAAAAGAAGAAAAAAACCCTACCTGAAAACATTCTGCTAAAGGCTGGAGATTGCTTGTGTGAAGTTATGATTTGACTCTCACTGCAATCAGTGGACACCACAGTTAGCCCTAGGATTACACACCAAATACAAATGTATTTCATACCACCTATGGTTGCACAGATACTTCACATCAGCTCCACTGCCTCCCTCATGCTGCTGGATAACSCTGCAGTGGAGGGGAACAAGGCCTKTACTCCATGTTTCACTGAAAYTGGGTTTTAGTTGAGCTAAAAATATGTGTTCAAAAATGGCTTGAGAAGTTTCACAAGCAAGAAACAAGACACCATGCCTTCTAACCCATCTCTCAGAATCATCAGATACAGTGGTTTCCCACTAAGAAGTCTCTTCCAAGCACTTTGGCTCACTGGCTGGGCAGTGTAAGAGGCGTTTATGTATACATTGGATTATATACAATCTTTGTCTGGCTAAGCCTTTTGCTTTTAAGTTTGTTAATCCTGGTATCTTTGGGTTGTGACTCACAAGCCAGATAGTTATCTTTGGATGTCTGCAGTGGTTCCTGCTCTSTGGTGCCTGGACCACCCGCCTCTGGAGCTCTCCCCCGAGCACACCTTCCTCCCCCTGCAGCGGGGCTCAGGCTGTGGCTGACCCCCATCCTCATGGACCAGTGGTCACTGTCTCACATCTCTGCAAGGATGGAGCAGGAAAAACCCACACCACCCCCAGCACAGGGCTCAGCTGGAACTGGGGCCATGCACACTGTGTTCTCTRCACTTGCAAGAACTTAAACTCACTTTAGCTGAATTACTCCGAAATCTGGGGAAATGGTAGAAGAACCTCTCCTTTCCTCTATTCTCAGAGGCTTCCTCAGCACTGCTTTTCCTCAGCACTCGATATAAGTCCCT
This sequence comes from Malurus melanocephalus, assembly GCF_030028575.1. Lineage (NCBI taxonomy): Eukaryota > Metazoa > Chordata > Aves > Passeriformes > Maluridae > Malurus > Malurus melanocephalus. The sequence continues at coordinate 343,207 of NW_026623428.1, forward strand.
TTTCTACTAGATCAGGTCTTGCCCTGCTCAGAAGCAGATATTCAGGGGTTTAGGGATATTTACGGTTTAGGGATATTTACAGTTTAGAGATATTTACAGTTACAAATATCCTCATGCAGGAACTCAATCAAACTGAGATATTAGCTGCAGGGAAATATTTCAGRACCTACAATTTCAAGTGCCCAGGTCCCTAAAGAGATCCTTACATGCTAGTTAGTGACTGTTTCAGTGCTAATGGGCAAGTGAGCAGGAGGTATGGGAAAATAAAGTTTGCTGAAACAGGGATATGTGGCTCAGAGTTTGGAAGACCGTGGTAAGCAATGTAAGGAGTCACAAGAGCAGAACTGTCTTTCTGACAAATGCTGCTTTGCATTGCATATAATGGGAATTCTGTTTTTATGGTGACAGAATTTAGTAGGGATARCTTTTGGTCTTGTAGTGCACTTTCTTGAAAGTGGACAACACACTGGYTGTGAAGAGATGCTCAAATACCATAAATTTGTATGAAATGTTAGAAACTGCCTCTGAGGCCATTTCATTGTATAAAGTTAATTGTTATTCTGTGAGACAAAACCTCCTACATTTTGGGGAGCACTGACCTYTCTGAAAACCTTCTTTAAAAGCTGCCAGTGTTGATTTTGATTCCAGAGAATAGAAACTTGTGTGTCGTTACACAAGTCCTCCCACGATCTTCACTTGGAAAAGCAGTGAGTATTGATACAAAGTATTCCATATTCTCACTTGGAGCAAGTCATCCCTAGTAATGACATTCAGCCTGTGAAATTTGTATTAGTACCCTGACCAAGGCACCTAGTACTAGTCTRTTCCTGAATTTTTCACTGCAAAGTTTGTTTCAGCACTTCATATCATGGTTCTCTGTCACCTGTCGAAACAATACTATTTAACAGGGCTTTTTTATCCTCAGACAGTTCTTCACAGAATTTTACCATCTGGCTATCATGGCCTGYTTTTCTGCATATCATCTGTTTTCGATTTAACAATTCTGGTTTGTGGTTTAGAAACTCTGTCTGTGACCTCTGTATCTTGAATATTCTCTGCAAGTCACCTTCTTCATTACTGTCTTCTAATTCCTCTCATTTCTTCTGATCTCCTCTTATTATACCTGACTAAATAGATTTGTTTATTTTGGCCTTAGTCTAGCCTCTGATCTTGTGCTTATTTAATCCTTAATCCTCTTAACACCTCAACTGAGAGAGATACAATTTTTCTTTTCAGGGCATCTGTTCTTTCTAAATTAAAGCTTAACTMCAATAGTGTCTCAAGCAGCCACTTAATATTTAGATATTCTTCSTTCTTCAACATTGATAGCATTCAAAATTTGTTATTTCTGCCAGTAATGCAGTGYTTAAGCAGTAGGTGGAAGACAGAGSTCAATTAAACCAGGGCTCCTGTGACATTTCCATTGCTCACATAAACACAGCCACACACATGAGCTTAGGCTCTGAGGCAGAATTTCCTCCAACATATATTTTGCAGCTGGCAAAAGGAGGTACAAGGCTTTCYTTGGTTTGGCATTTTGTCCATCAATAAACTGATGTCCAGGTCTCCCTCTATTGCTCGTGAAGAGGCAACAGAGAAATCAACAGTACTTATCTTTTCAGTACAGAACTCTGAAGGCCACTGGCCACCTTTGACAGACTTCCCTGTTATTAAATGGTTGAGCCACCCTTAGTATTTCTTCATGACCCTGTATGCTGGATTAATTTCATAAAAATTGCATGTACACCCACTGAAGTGCAACAAAGACTGAAAAGACTGAAGTAGCTTATGCATTGATTCACATATTTATTGTATTCTTCCACAAAACTAGTGATCAGGACTATTGGATCACTGATATAGTGACTGAAGACAATAATGTAGCTTTTTTTGTTTGTTTGTTTTGTTTTTAAATTAAGTTCTCTGGAAAGGTGACCTTACCTGCTTGCCTGATTGCCTTACTTTGAGCCAGTCTGAGGCAGCTGTCAGCCTGTGTCGTGGGAGCACCACCCAGCACATCAAACATCTCTGTCATCCTTTGGGTTTTCAGTTTTGCACTACTTTGGTTTGTCATGAATTCACAGAAATGCAGCAGATGCTGGGCATATTGATGGCTGCTGCCTGGAGATCTTCCCACACTGCTGACCTGGCTGGCAGAGCAAGCCCACAGCCAGACCTTGGCACTCKGGTCTCTCCTACAGACAGCTGCTCTTAGCACCCTCTGCATTAAACAGTGCAATTCTCCAAGGGTGGCACTCTGAGTATCTCCCACACCATCTGCTCCTGCCACTGGAAAACATTTCTCCCTAAAAACTGAACTGTGGTGGCTGAAACATGGCTGTGCCATGGGCACAGGAAAGGAYTGGATTTGTGTTTCAGCTATATATMTTCTTTAGCCTGTCATAACCCCATTTCAACAACATGTCTTGGAAAAGAGACAGGAATAAGACCAGTCTTCCATATGTACTAACTGGGATACACTGCATTGCCACACAACTCTTGTAGCAACCCTAGAGAAAACACCAGTCAGAGTATTTCTTGTCCAATATTATGTACAATACACAAAACCTTTGCTGAAACYACGACTGAATACAACATTGACAAAACTGAGGCTGTCCAATTTATCTGTACTTGTCTTAGAAGTGCTTTTCAGGGAAAGATGCTTAAGGGAAAACTTAATCCAGTTTGGAACAGATAGCAGATAAAAAGTCATTAAAACTTCAGCCTGACTACACTGACTTTTCTCAGGTTTGGAACATTTATCAGTTTTCTTACCAAACCCCCCTAACTGGTGAGCCTTTGGTGACAACAGCGTCTCAGCGCCTTTGGAGACATCAGCGTCTCTCTCTCTCAGGACCTCATGAGAGGTCCTGGTAAAAGAGAAAAGACACACTTAAAAAATTGCTTTGCTTGATATATATGCTGGAAAAATTACTTAATTATCAGACAAGTTAATAGAAGTGAAATGGCATTTAACATAGATAGTTGCTGAAACTTCAAGAACATAAGCTTACAGTAAATTGCTTTGTTAGAGAAACATRTATTTTTTTAGCATTCCTTTCCTTTTGGGGGCTTTTTTGTTCTTGTTCTGCAAGGGCTTAATACAAGCATTTTGTACACGGCAGAACATGTAAAGAACAATGACTGAGCTCAAAAATCAGAAATTCTGTGTAATACAGGAGAATTCTTTTGTCCTTCCTGAAATATTAATTAAAATAATTGATCAGAAATTTTACAAGGCTATTAAAGGCACGTAAGAAGTAGGARCAGTGTCATTAATTTCTGTCTTCATGATGGATATTAAAGAATTTTTTTTAGTTTGCAAACTCTTTCCATGCTTACATACAATATTAGTGATTAATAAGAGCTTGTGTTTCAAGCATACAGAGATCTCTTTTTTGCCTTGAATTAAAGCTGACTTCTGGAACGTGACTAATTTACATTTGCTAATGTGGTGGTAAAAAAACATGCTCATCCACAGCTCAGTGAAAGTGAGCAAACACGCCTTGCCATGCCTGGCCACCACCAGGGCTGTATTTGCAGCCAAGTTGAACTACACAGACTCAGACCTTGGCTAGAACCTGGCAGAGGGACAATCTACAGACATGTGTGGATAATTTTATGATCCCATCATCTGTGGCCTTGGTAATGGTGATGTAAAAGAAATGATAAATCACATCTCTGTGTGAAATTGTCACYGTGCTGTCTCTTGACTGCTGTGGTTTTGGAGTAGAACAACATAAATCCATTGCTTCTGCACAGACCTAATATCTTCAGAAAGAAAAGGACAAAACTTGTCATGAATAGCTTGTTTCGCACTCCAGCTGGCACTTGAGTTCTTTGAAAGAACACATTACTCAAATAGGTGTGTACAGTTTGATACTGCTTGGCTTTGTCATATAATGTGAAACATTTATGGGAAATATAAATCCTGCTGGTCTCTTCTAGCTCTGCTAATTCACAGCGAGCTGTTGGGAAATTTCAGGTCTTCCACTTTGACTTAGGCTTTCCCTCTCCCCAAGTAAGAGCAAYGATGCAGAGATACTTGTCTCTGGACCTATGAAACAAATACAGAAATGTATATCTACTCYGCCTTTAAGAGAGTAGAACCTCAACTTCGCAGCTTTTCCAGAAGAGCTGCTGAAAAGCTTGTAATGGTTTCTCTGCTCTGACAACTGCCTCATAACTTCAAAAGTATTATCTCTGTTTTCATCTCCTTATTAGGTAATTTTAACCACTTTGAAGGCCTGGCAAATTCACCTTATTAGTGAGGAAAAAAATACCATGCATAATTTTCACAGTTCAAATGTTTCAACATAAAAGCAAATATTTCTTTCAGAAAGACAATTTGCTATCCAAACAAACATAATTAGAAGCTAWCTGGTGAAATAACACTCACAGTCCAATTAGCGTATAAAAAACTAAGAGAAAATACAAAACTAAATAGTACCTAAAATAATTTCTGAGTGTTCTTGTCTGATTTATTCTAATTCATCCATTATCCAAATTTTAGAAGTGAACAAAGCAATCTTGAAGTAATTTTGCCATCCAAAGTASAGACCAAGTCTGGACTGTAATTACTTCTCTTCATTTAAAAATATAGTAAACAATTTTGCAGTGCATATGACTACATTTATCATTGGCCATGCTAATTGGTATATACTTTACCCTTGCCAGCTGAAWGGAAAAACATTACAAAAGTGAAAGATGCAGAAATAGCCCTCGTTTGAATAAGTTATATGCATGAATAAATGTACCAGTTTGCAGCAATAACAGATCCAGCCCTCCAGAGAGCATTAAGCRTTTGTGAACTGTTCAAGCACTCATTAGCTGTTGACATTCTTTAGAAATGAATAATTTATTGGAGTTTGGAAGAGTAGCACATGATCTAATAAAATAAACAAGTCATTGTCATCTGCAGGTACTGTGCCAGATATATGACTTAAGCCTTGGTGGAAGCACTAGTGCTATTTGCATAGAATACTCATTTGGTGCTAATGTTCAGAAAGCGCTGCTGACAGCTCTGGCCTCTGCAGGGAGATATGAATCTTCACCTGCTGTCTGCTCCCACCTGCTGCTGAGGTCTCTKGTAAACTTAAGGACAGTCCTTGGCTCCTCCAAAAAAATATGAATCATTCCACATATAAGTATCAACACCAGTCATTTAAAGCATAACTTGCAGCCTTAACTTTTTTTATCAGTACGTACGTGAGCAAGCTAGGCTGTGTCTTTTGTGAAAATAAATACAGGGGGAGTGATTTGTGATTGGTGCCTTCTGCCCTGCTCAGGCTGAGGACAAGGGTCGCACACAACATCCTATTCCCAGGCACCCTCCTGGATGAGCAGACTCCAACTGGCACATTCTGTCTTCATGGTGGAAGGGTGTCCCACCCTGCAGGCAGCCACTCCTGTGTTTCAGTCCTTACCTCCAGAGACAACTGGCTGGTCCTATGGAACTGACCGGGATTTGGCAGAGTTATCTTTAACACCATCACAGAAAACTGCATCAGCTCCCTCAAGCACATTACRTTTACTCAAATGCTTGTTATTTACCACACTCAAGGGTTTTGCTTTGCCCAAAGGACATGAACAAAGCACTGAGTAGAAAGAACATTTWAAAAGTTCATGGATTTGTAATAAAATTGCAGATTACACCAACTATTACGCCATGGGAACTGACAAAATGCATAATATCAAATTTAACTGACTTGCTAGTTGTAATACAAAAAAAAGCACAGATTTTTAAATGTGCAAAGCATCAGCTCACAGAGCAGGAACTAATTAAGCATGCACTTATGAGCTATGATCTTATGAAACAAGAATTAATGAAACTTCAAAGTGTTACCTTTTGGCAAAAACAGCTCCAGATAATTGCCGAACTACTCAGAGACRGGACCCAGTCTAGGCTCCAARACTGGCTTAAAAATCAGTCACCACSCTCTCCCATAGCCACAAGGAAGTGGACAATCAATCTGGCCTAACTTCTGATAGTGACATTTAAGGACTTGCTCCCCAACACATATATATTTATATAACATGGACAACCTCCAGCAGGAAGCAARGAATACCATCACCTCGCCAAGAGGAAACAGCTGGGGGCTAAACTACACAAAGCTGCTCAGTCCTGTGTCTGCAAGAGAGTGTTTGGAAGTTACAGAGWGAAGACAAATTCCTGATCTTGGCAGCTGGAGCTTTACAGCTTTGCTATCTGGAACTTCATAAACCAGTGTTTAGGAGTTTCTCTAGATAATGTACCCAGGGAGTGACAAAACCGAGGGCTGGAGTGTCCAACTCCTGTTGCTTCCCTCCTGCCTAGTGAAGAGTTAGTTAATACAAAGCAGGACAGCTACAAAATGAAAATCCGGGACACATCCAGAAATAACAAATAGTCTGGTAGCTAAGGATGCGTGCCAGACGTGCAGAAGACTGCCTTGTAGGTCCTGGCTYTGAACCAAGGCCAAGCAAGGACTTGGTTTTGGTCTCCAGCACCAGTATCAGCAGGTTACAGAGGTCATACAAGGAACACTTGTATCCTCCATCAGCAAAAATATTTTACTAGGCTAGAGAAACACTAGGAAAATTACTCGGTTTGGAATTWTTCACAATTTATCAGTATAAGATAYGCCAYTTCAGAAAACCCAGGATTAGGCTGCCTGGGACAGAGAATGATTTTTGAGGTGCTTTTTCAGTTCTGCCTTATCAYCTCACCTGAACTTCCAAGGTTTCAGTAACAAATGAGAAACTGTCATTTGCTACTSTTTAAACTCTTTCAAATTGTGCTTMATCCAAAAGATGCTGTTGCTGATTTTTCACTTTGACCACAAACTGCACTTCACAAGGATCAGTTGCTATCTGGCTTGCAGKACCATGGGCAGAATGCATGTGATTAAAAAAAATGGCTTATGCCCTGGTAAGAAAAAAAAGAGCCATTCTCACAGTCTGACTTCCAATTGCTTCCTGTCACTTACGTGTATAACTCTGTAACATTTAATATGTTCCCTTCACCCAAAGTTCAGATCATTGCTGACTTTCATCAGAAGGACTTTAGGCCCTTGTGTCAAGGAAAGYATTTATAGGAACTCTGTCAGACAAAGACTTTGTAGAAACTAKGGACCCTAGTCACTCTCACAAATGTCTCTATAAATATGAATACAGTTTGCATACTACCAGTATTTAATATGGGCCTTGAGGAAGAACTTGAGTCTAACATATTAAATGCACTTCCTCCAGGTACTGTAGGAGAGCAATAAATGACATTCCCAGCCTCTGAGTTGAAGTTTATTATTTTAATAGATCTCAGGTGACTGTATGTGTAGCATGAACAACTTTGGGACTTCAGCCTGGGTTCACTTCACACAAACTAGAAAATGGTACTGTGCAATAATATGGCTCAAACTTCCCAAAGGAAGTCTGCATTCTGATATTAGATATAAAGAGATAATTTTCAACATTTCATTGCTTGCTCACACACCCCAAATTAGGATTTAGAATATTTCACTGTYGACCTACTCTGCTGTGTCTTGTCATCCACTTTACCTCTTGCTGTGTGAACTGCTGCCTCTCCACATTTCACACTGTGKATCATAAAGACTTTGAACCACATCTGAGGTGTCTGCAGTCTTAGTCTCTCCCAAATCATTGTTGCTTTAGCTTCTTCAACAGCTCTGGTTTCAATCTGATTTATTAGTATGCTTCCTATTTTTACTACACTTTCAAGAAAGAAAATGAAAACTCATACAAATTATAGTTCTCATACATACACATGCATATAAATCCTGATAAGGACACTGGATGTAGATTTAATGCTTCTTCCTTTTATTTTAAAATAGTAGGATTATTTTCATTAGAACATCTATTAAACTTTGCTCAACTTTTTCATAAATATGCTTTTGCCCTTTTTTCTTCTGATGGACAAATATTTTCCAAGGACATTCGGATATGTTTTAAACATATCCATAATCATTGCACTGTCACGAAATATGCAGGATCATATCCTCAGCTGGTGTAAACTGATGACAATTCATTTCTTTCAAAGCTAGCTTTGTGCAACCACCCTGTTTTTTGCCAGTTGTGGCTCAAAAACTATCTGGAAAACAACCACTTTGGAAATGTTTATATGCCTGGCTGATCTTATTCCATCCCCTTTTGTTTATATCTTAAATATTTTGGACCAGATATATGATTAATTCAGTGGAAATTTTAGCCTGGTTACTCACGAGTTTCTTTAGAGCGGTTTGATTTCACTTCAGGGAGTGGAGAGATTGTGTTTACTGATGGAGGAGAACAAAACAGCGGCGATAAACTCCACTCTTTGACACTGCCAATGCTCAGGAATGCTGCATTCCGCYCTGTCAGCATTGCACCACGCTTTCATACTTCTCCTCTCACTGCTTACCAGGGAGATTCAAGATTCCTGCAACTCCCAAAGTACCCAAATCTTCAAGACTGAGGCCAAAATCAAGTTATCACAGTAAACTTCAACAAATTGTTTCAGCTTTTCAGACTGTATTTATAGGTCAAGAGGAGGATTTAGTTTGTTTTTTTCCTCTTTGAAGCTTCAGAACATATACTTTTTAACAAGATATTATCTTCTAATCAGAAAAAAATAAAAGGCTTTCTGGCCCTAAAATCTATGGTGTGCAAAATAAACATACAAGCTTTCTTCTTTCATGTTTTCCAGACCAGACATCTTTACACTCCTGGGAAGCTCCTACCTCCTGTTCCTATCAAAGGGAGACAGTGAGGAGGGGGACAGGGGAAGCTAGGGCTTTCAAAATTGGTTTATTGGGGGTTCAATTGTAGACTCTGTAATGCTGCTTTTGTTTTACACAGACATCAGGACTCGTGGCTTCCTTCCTTGCACAGACTCCAAACCTCCCTTGTCCTCCCCAGCACTTCTGTGGCTGTCAGAGCTTTCAGCTGCACCGAGACTGTAATGTGCAGATCCAACCTCCAACAGAGCCCAACTAAGAGGGTAAATAACCTTCATGAAAAGCTAATTCAGACACAAGACTATTCTCCCAGCTTTCCCAGCAGGTCTCCCTGACATTACCTTCTCTTGAAAGACTGGGCAAAAGTCACTTATATTTGCATTTTAAAGAAGTTTTAGTGTCATGATACTGGCATTGGAAATTATCTTTACCCAGATAGCTTAAAAAACTTTCATGGTATAAAATACAAGTTGAGAGAACTTGTCAACTGAATGGGCAGGGAGAAGATGAGCATGTGAGTTTGACTCCCACAATGCTGCTCGAGGCACTGCAGTTGCTCATGAGCAACAGGAACACTGTGAAAGCACATCAAGTGTTTTCAGCTGTCTTTTAACGAGGAATAGCAGGTAGAAAGAGGCAGAGGAGAGAAGTAGCAGCTCACCACAGACCACCAGAGCACCACAGAGACCTTTTGTCAAGAGGTTTAATTTTTTTAAGCTGATTTAACTTCCTGGTATAATCAGATCTACACACCCAGAAGTTTTGARTGAGACCCCCAAAATCAGGAGAACAGTTTTAATGTGAGATTTAAGCAAAATATGACTGTTTTATTTGCTTTCTGGGTGTTCAGCCTCCAGGGTTAACATTTCCAAGCTTCTGTTTGTAATCACAAGGTCTAATAACCCACTCTTTAACTGACATTTGTACATGCTTCAAGGGCTGAGGTGTGAAGGAAAACCCTGAGCCTTGTAAGAGATGTGATGAAGTCATCATAGTTGGCAGTGCTGGGGATATTATAYAGTTTGGCCCTGTCCAGGATTAAAAAATTCTCTGCAGCTGCTGATCTTACAAATTCTCCTATTGGAGATATCGCTCAGTCTCAGGCAGTTCCTACACCTCTGCACAGTTCTTCTGAACTCTGAAATGTTTAGAGTTTATTCCACAGTAACTGAGCTCAACCCTGAAGGGGCTGACCAGCCAAGAAGCCAACATCAACAGCTTTTCACAGTTTGGTTGGCCTCAGGGGTGCCAAATATACCATAGCAGATATAAATCTGAGACATATAATATTATTGCAAAAAGAGACCTAATTTTCTCAACATCTAATTGAATTCTCTAGTAGTTTCACTGAGAAGTGTTGTTCTGGTTTCATCTCAACATTTAATGAATACTGATTTTTTAAAGAAACTGTTTATTTGCATTAAAAATTTACTTCGTCACACTCCCCAAAGTATCAAAAGAAATTGAATGTTAGATTTATAATTAATGTGGTTTGGATTTTTAAAGGAATTTTTTACAGCAAAGAACATTTCCATAAATCATGTCCATGATTGAAAAAACATGGTCATAACCGAAGACAAAACTGCTTCATTTTGCATCTGTTTCACATATATAAATATGTCAGGTTTACTTAGAACACACTGATAAAGATGAGGAAGAAAGGAAGAAAACGATAAAAATAGCCTAGGTTGTATTGGTACTTCCTTTATTATCATTCTCTCTGATCCTATAGCGACCACTCATTACTTTTCTTGCCTGGTTTAGTCACTTAAGCTATKAAAAAGTTAAAATAAAAGTCACTTTTATGTAATTAAGCTCTCAGTTCAACCCACAAAAAAAACTGGCAGTTAAACCCACAAAAAACCTGGCACGTGCAATGCGTCATTGTCTTATTTTCTTGTGACAATTTGAGAGATAACAATCCTAAATTAGTTCATCACAGAACTGATTTCTTYCTGCCCCACGAAATGTGGTCCTGTTGGTAGCTGGATTCAGGGTCGGTGTCGGCAGAGCAGTGTTGTTTTGCACCCTGACAGAATCTGCCCAGCGCCCCCACAACACAGCAGAAGTGAAGGCAAGCARTTTGCCAACAGAACCACTTATCAAACGAAATGTCCTACTTGTAGTGCTATTCCACAGCATAACATATGTCTTCCAAATAAATAACTTCGCTGCCGAGTCGGCCAACAATCTGCTGTTGATAAAAAAAAGGAACASTAATATGTTTCTTCTAATATTTTTAATTAAAATATACATCTTTAATGTATTTGACTTTTTTTTTTTTTTACCACAGCAGTTTGGCATGAAGCATCAGAGAGAACAAGAGTATACAGCAAAAATAAATTAAGTGTTTAACCTACCACCATTTTGATGGGAAAACATATGAAGCAAATTATTCAAACAGAGGTAAGCAATGTGCTACGTAACCCTTTTCTCCTTACAAGTGTGTAGTTAGTGTTGCTAACGTGAAGTCTACCTCTTTCACACATAGAGTCAGTTTAAAGCTTTTTCTAGGCTCTTGCCATTTATAGTGAAATCTCTTTCAGKTTATTCAGGACTCAAGGATTTAACTGTGTGCTAAAAAAAATTAATATGTTCTATGTTCTCCTATTTTATTTTAGGAACAATTTTAGGAAAATTGTTTAGGAAAAAATGTTTAGGGAAACAGAACAACAGCTGCTTGTGAGAAATTTCTACCAATAAATGCCCTGTCCTTCAGTAGTAAGAAATATTTCTTTTTATGATACATATATGTAAAAATTAATGGGGGGATAGTGGAATCTTTAAACATTTTCAAGAAATGGTAGGTAAAGTAGGTAAGAAATAAAACTCTCACTTAATTTTCAGGTGTTTAGGTAAATTTGCAAATAGTTTGAAAGCTGGAAGGGATCTCAGTGAGACTCCAGCCCTTATGCTGCTCCCCATGCAGCCTCCAGAGGCTCCGACAGCCGGCGCGTGGCAGCCTCATTATTGCTTTGTGCTTCCTTTTTATTTTAGTTGGCCTTTATTTACWTGCTGAGGGCAAGGTATCTTCCAAACTAAGGCAAACCGCATTTGCAGAGGCACGGGGAGAAAGGAGCGATACAATTTGTGCTGACGGAATGGAAAGAGGATTGTGTTTCCCCACAGCTCAGYGGCCCTGACATGGCTGCCCGGCCGGGGCCAGGCCTGCCCTGCTGCCCACAGCCTCGGCTGCCAGGCCACGTGGCATCCCCACACAAACATGTGGGAACAGCGCGTCCATTTGGGATCAGCTGACATTTGGGATCATCCTGACTGACTTTGGAAAGGGCGTTAAGGGTTCTGTGCTGTCACCGCAGGCTGAGGTGGGCTGTGAGCAGTGCACGGCCAAGGCTGTGCTCCCAGCGGCTCCTGGGCCAAAAAAGCCTTACAGCAGGGAAGGATCTGGCCTCTCTCCCTTCCTGAGATCAAAAAACATCAAGCCAAGAGCCAAAATGGAGCAGCCTTCTCTGGTGTTACCAAAGGTCCCTGAGATTGCCACCCCCAGCCCAGCTCCCTTACAGCCCCATTGGCACTGCCTGTCCCACTGTGAGACTGAGGGGACACAAAACCAGACAGAACAAAGGACCTCGGCAAGGAGGAGAAGGCAGGACAAAGGCAAGTGACAGAGTTAGAAATAAATGCAAATAAAACAATTGAACAAGAGAAACAGGAGTATGAATGTGACAGCAGCCTGGGCTGCTGTCAGCCAGCCTGGCACAGGGCAAAGCCTGGAGAAGAAAGATGTACATGCAGCTTTTTCAGACAGATTTTTCCCCAACTTCCCAGGGCTGGGAGGATTTTGGGAGAGCCCTGTCTGTGCTTCCCCTGTGGTCCCTGAGCTGCCCCGAGCCCTCTGCACCTCCGTGCTGACCAATTTGTGTGACTTCAACTGGCAGAGACAGCCCCATGAGGAAGGACATGCCAGGGGCCCAAACAGCTGGAGAAATGTTCATAATCCTGCCAGGCAAACAGCCCAATCATGAGATTTTCCCCCTAATAAGAATAAGCAGTATGAGAAGTCAGTTTTGCATGAGCAAAGCTGCAGGACTGAGCCTAGGGACCACCTCATGAAGATGAAATATTTCTTCTGATTTGGTTTTTATATTCCAAATCCTTGCATTAGCCGATCTTCTAAATAGCAGCAATGCCAAACTTCTCTCCAGGCTCAGTCAGATGGATTTAGGTGCCCAGCCAAAACTAAAAAAGAATTTATTGTGTGCTGCTATCTCCAGCTCTTAACAACATATTACTCAAAACCTGAAAATTTTAACTGTGCCAAACATTCTTTATCAAGGAGGTACCTGGATAGGAACCTTAATTTTTGAGTGTTTCTGCAAAGAATAAACTACTGCTTAATGGTAGGAACATTACAAGGTGGATATATTCTGGCTCTCGAGATTTGAATTCTGTGCTGATTTAACTCCATAAACACAGGAASGTAASAACAGCCATACTGGGGTRCATCTAACCATCTCCATCTGCAGCAATCTCTCAGCTGGCACCCAGGGAAATAAAGAAGTTTTTTTAAAAACAAAACAAAAGAAAACGAAACAAAACCACACAAAAAAAAAAAAAAATACGGAAAGGTGTTGAATAYTCCCATCCCTGGGAGCGTTCTCCCACTCTCCATTTTCAGGTTCACTGATTCTCAATCCCTGTCTGGTTTAGGTGTGCTCCCTAAACCTCAGAGGGTCTCTCTCATAGGTCTTTCTCCAGCAGTGGCTGGAGCTCATGTGAAAGTCTAACACCTAAATTATTCTCAGCCCTGAGGTTCTCCTGCTCATCTCATGGAGAACTTGGGGTTTTGGGCCTTGGTCCCCACAGCCCTCACCTGTGAACCCTTGTTCTCCTGTTAGGCAAAAATCAATCCCAGTTCACTTACTTACAGTTTTCTAAACTTAAAAGTAACTAGTAAGGCATTGTGCTTTTAAGAGGTGGGGGGCAAATGAAGAAAAAAGCAATTAGGAGGTAATAGCTCTGCTGGGAGAGCTATTGAAACACTTTGATTTCCACATTAAACCAGCAAAACTCTGATGTTTCCAAGTTCACTGGGATGTGTGTCCAAATTGACCTTTTATTGCATATGGTCAAGTGCTGTGAAAAATCCCACCACTTAGCATCTCTCTGTTATCTCAGCCACAGGCAGGGAAATTCTCCCCTTCAAAGAGAGCCATAAAAAGAAATAACAGAGACAAGGGCTTCTGTGCCATCAGCATTTCAAACTCCACATCTCCTCAGGAAAAAAGGGGGTTTTTGTAAGGGAAAAGAGGGTTATTTGTAAGAGTAAACTGATCAATGGCTGTAGTTTCTCACCCACCAATCTTGTGCAACACAGAGAAGAAATGCCTGCGGGCTCTCCACCTGGAAAGTGTAGTAGCAAACCARTGCAGGTACAATTCTTGGAGTACTGATCTTGCACCAGTGGCTTTGGTAAATCATCTCAGCAAACAAACAGGATTACAATTCTCCCATTGCACATATATCTACAGTGCAAAGACAGATTTTTTTCCCCAACTCTTCCACACTTTCAGCCCCCTGGAAYGTGATTTTTCTTACACTAATAGATCTATAGTCAAAACTGCTGCTGTGTACTGAATGCCAAAGTAGATGCTGCTGTGTGTGGGTGGGAGGGGGAAGGAGTCTGCCAGTATAGCACATTTCATTCAGGGAACTGGTATAAACTACATACAGACAAAACACTCGCTTGCCAGTATAAGCTGTGGCTACACTAGGAAAGCCTGCCAGAATAGCAAACTGCCAAATCTTTTCTAGCACAGACAATCCATGCTATCCCACAGATAAATGTTGCTTCAGACATTAACTCTCTCTAGTCTCACCATACTGCACGTAGGAGCTGACACYACTGACATATGCTACTGCTTTTCTCCATACTCTGTCACAGGTCAGCAATTTCAGGAGGCYCAAACTCTCTGGAAGAAGATAGAAAAGGAAGCTTTTGGAGGCCGGGTTATACTCCTATACATTTGCTGTATAAGCACTAGGGCTTACAATGTCACACAAAGAGACCAAAGACCTGCTTTAGCTGCATTAGAAAAGACATGGGACTGTCATCTCATTCTGCTTAGCTGAAATAGTCCCTAGGATCCTCAAGTGATTTCATCAAGCTGTCTTCTATCATAAARCATGAAGGAAATTAATTTCACTTGCAAGTGAGAGAATTGAACAACAGCTCAATGACGAGTTGGAATAAGAGCAAAAAGGAAAAAAAAATCCCCTGGTATAGTAACAATAATCCATTTCAAACTGTTTCCCACATGTTTGTGCAGGACTTTTTCAAGTACCACCTATAGACATCTTTCCTGTACTTTTACCCAGAGTTACCTCACAAAGAGTGGCACAGAAAGACCAGAACATCTGGCACAGTGAATGCCATAGATAGACCAGAACATCTGGCACAGTGAATGCCATAGATAGACCAGAACATCTGGCACAGTAAATGCCATAGATACAGAACTGGATTATCAAATTCACACAGAGCATTTCTTTTTCTTTTTTTTTTTATTTTATTTTAGACTGCACTTTAAATTAAAGTCAAGAACATTGCTGGGAGAATGTATAAAATTGAATATAATATAATCACATCTGAAAACAAAACAAGATTTATTAGAAAGACCATGCTATATTCAAAGAATTTATCACAGCCTGAGAAAATCCTTATTACTGTTCAAAGTAACAGTTGATCTCAGCATCTGAAAGCAGATAGTTGGAGACAAACAACCCAATAAATCGTTTAYCAAAGCAGAGTGTTTTCTATATGGCTTTTTCTATGCAGGTTGCTTTTTTCCTCACATTCACAGAATCTTGATAATTGACATGCTAAGAACATTTAAACAGTATTGATCTAGGGCACAGGAAATTATACCATTGAAACCACCAGGAATAACCTCACTTTACACAATTTTGAAGGTGATGCTCCAACACCTTTAAATAGTGGTTCATGCTTTTTGCCAAAGCAAAATTTCTGATAYAGGTTTAAAGTCCAATATACCTCTCTATTTTTCTTTTTCTTTTAAGAATTTTTCTTTCCATTTTTTTGTGTGGGTTTTCTGCTTACTTGCTTCATGTATGCATTTCTGTTCATTTGCTCCCATATTATCTGGTATTTTATTAATTTAATTTCTGATAAAAAYGAATTCTTCAGACTTCCTCTGCATCCCCAGGCTGTCTGGCAATTGGTTTTACACTATTAAAGGAGAGATGACAGTTTATTAAACATTAAGCTACAGACTAAGGAGTTCTTGCCAAAGTCTGTCAAAAYTAATTCATTTTCCAATGAAGTGAAATGAGTGGCTGAAAGGATCAATACAATTGCCTGCAATCAGTGSTCCTCCACAATAAATGCAGAAAAGCACCTCCTCTGGTATTCTGCTGTATTTGCCRTTAGTGACTGAAGTCTCAAATTACCCAGATTCTCTTCTGATGCAAAAAAGGTTTGCCAGAGAGGGTGAGGAAATTCGGRCAAAGTAAATAACAGTGTTATTAACTAATTTCTTATTCTCGTTCAACATTTTTCTCAATATTGCCCACATTTGTCAGCACTCAGATTTCATGACTCCTTTGACTTTCAGGAAGAAATATTTCAGTTTCTCGTAAGGACCACATCTTGGCTATCTTACCACTGTATGGGATCTGGCGTCAGAGATAGTCCCACAGATTTCTGGATCAGGATCAATAAATGGGAAAAAAGAAGCAGAGCAAAGTGCTTCACATCAGTGGAAATACACATTACTGGGTTAGGTACTCTGCAGTGTGAGCCAAGGTGTTAGTGTGTTGCCACCAGGTTATCTAGACTAATTAATTTTAAACACCACTCTTTRTTATTAAAATTTATTTCACATCTTTGTCTGTTATTACTGAGTTGGTCACTGTGACTCATTCCCCTCCCCGCAATGCTGTTGTTCTGTCCCCTCGCAATTAAAAAAAAAAAAATAAAAAATTAAGAAATCCCCCTTCCCTGCTGTCCCAGCCATCTTTCCTGAGCGTAGTGTGACCTAATTCACAGCACTTCTGGAAACGCAAAAAGCTTTGGGACCCCTTTAACAAAGCCACTGACTGATTTAAGAGGCGACTCTTATTTATTATACATTATGGTAATTCATTTTTCATTGTTTGGGAGGTTCAGGGAGCTTTGTGTTACCTTTAAAGAAAGTGCTGACAAGCTACCACAAGTGTAAGGAGAGAGGCCACACAGGAGGAGGAAAAGAAACCCGGTGCTAATGGCTGTTTGCTCRGATATGGCTGGTACTCTTCAGTCAGTCCGTATTTATTTAGGAACTCAAGGAATATTACAGCTGTGGCAACTAGTCAGGGACTACACCGTTTTTTATAAATTGGTTCACTTATTCATATCAAGCGCTCAAATCCAATAAATGTCCTGGTTTGGGATGTGAGACATGGAAGKGCAGAGTCCCCGAGGAGGGCAGCGGTGTCTGGCTGTGCACAGAGCTGTGCTGGGCTGGGATCCGTGCAAGGCACTGCCTTGTGCTCCAGCCCAGCCCAGCAYCACTGCCTTGGCTCTGCTCACTGACAGGGCAGCTCCTCTCTTTGCACTTGGACACAGGAAGCAGAGCCCTATTTTCCCTTTCTGTATTTACTTAGTTCTCGTGTCTTCTGCTTTTAGACAGATGAAATTTATTGGTTTTCTAGGACCAAGAATTTAAAATATTGATAATGATCCCATCTCAGGGTATCTTCATAAGCATCCTCCCTGACAGATAGCAGTTGTTCTGCCAACAGCAGAGCCGGCAAAGCCTGCTTGCTGAGAATTTGAGCCTGAACTGCTGAACTGCTGCATAGATGCATCATTATCTGTAATAAGAGATTAACGTTCACTACAACCTGTTCTTTGGTAGTGACCCAAGWTAAGTCCCTTTACGCTGCTGGGTTATTTTTACAAAATAAATAAGAATGGAAGCTATTTTAGAATTCTCCCCTTTTGCAGACTTTGGTTAAACATCATTGGATGAGGAAGGAGGAAAACTGACAGTCAAAAATCTCCTTCAAGAATGAGCATTATGTACTATGTAGAGCAAAGGTGGGGAACTCCAGTCAAGTCTATTGCTGGTAAGAAACAAACAGATATTTTTCAGTGGCTAGCATTTATTCAATTAATAAACTAAGTGAAGAATTTATAAGATTCAGAAAAGAAAAAAAAATAAGCAGTGTAAAAAATACCACATTGATTACAGGATTTTACCTCATGCGCTCTGAAGTAGATGTAAATATAATAAGAGGGTAGTGATATTTTCTCACTTCCTTTATACTGTTTCTACATTTCRTCATTAGCTAATTCTAAGACACATTTTTATTTCCTTTCGACTCTTCATTCTGTAGAGATAACATTATAGAATAAATTTTCCAATCCCAGGCCCCACAYTTTCCTATTCTCAGTTACTATACACGTACATCTGGATTATGCACAAAAAAATAAAAGGAAGCAAATAGCACATATTTGAAAGATTAAAGAATAATTACTTTCAAGCCAATTCCTCACTACTTTGAGGAAGATGGAAGGAGGGGATAACAAGGGAAATGAAAAGGACTGAGTCAGTTTAAGAGCTTTTACAGACATTATTATATGGAGCAGCCTGACACCAACGTGCTCTATCAGCAACAAAGATACCCACATTCAGAGTGCTCTCTTGATGGCCATGCTTAGAGCTGAAATTATTTTATTTTTTAATCAAATCTGTAGCTTCATTACCAGTCTGTCAGATCGAAACTATTGGTCTAAGTAACAGAGCTCCCTCTAATGGTGTTTCTATAGTTATACTGATTTATAGTACWTTGTATTTATGTTTTTTCTATTTGTTGCAAGTAAACTTCACATCAGAACTCCCTTTGTTGGATATATTCRTGTTTGTTCATCCCCATCTGGTATTACAGCTTTTCTTTCTAAAATAGGAGCCGTTCATTGCAATGGAGTCTGAATGTCCAAAGGAACCTTGTGCAAAAGAGGATTATTATCATGTATTAAGCAACCCAAAAAGGAAGAAAAAGCATTAACATCTCRGTAGTATTTGATAAGGCTTTTCCCCCTGTTGCAAATATTGGTTCCTTGCTTGAAAACAGTATACATTAAGAAAGATAGCAATGCTTTATTTGCATGTTTGGATTTATTTTATTATTTTCTCATCCTGGCATCCCACCATGGGAGAGGCTGTTGCTGTTTTTGGGATACTGCCAGGTGTGTAATTGTTGAGCTGGATTGAAGGCAATTCAGGATTCAATTTGAGTAAATTTGAGGAAAAACTTGTAAGCACTTAACAAACCTAAAAGAMAATATGAAAACTTGCTAATGAGGAACATTAGTTCATTCACTCGCTTTTCATGTAGAAATTGGCCTAAGATAGGTTTATTTCAGATAATTCTCCCTGACTCCCCCACTTTTTGCAAGTTCTAATGAAACAAGACCCAAAGGCAAATCACTCCTAATTTTGATCCAAATAAACTACAACAAAAATTCTGTTTGTTTTACTCCCAAACCACTCCAATTTTGCCCAGAAGGGTTCTGAGTGTTCCATTTAGACCACAAGTAGAGATAGTCAGCACTATTTCATCTTTCCCTTCATTTGTGCACATCACCAAGCTTAGTAAATCAGCAAAATTACTGCTCCTCTGTGAAGGAGTAAAAGTAACATGGAAGGGATGTTGCTAATATGAAATAAGAGGTATTGACGTGGTACTGTAAAGAAATCAGCACCATTAACTCACTCTTTATTATCAGTATGAAATTCATATACATATCTTAAATAAAAGGGAACTGGACAGAAACTTTACTGTGCAAAGCTGAAAGAAGAATAAAGGTATGACCATCTGTCCAAGAAAAATTAAAAAATAAGAGCAGGAGGGAAGGGAACAGAAGCTATTGGACAGGAACCTGGCTGTGCAGAACTGTAAAAATGCACAGCTATGTTTGTACTCATTTTGTGCTTTATAAAAATTGTGAGCATACGCCACATTGGTTTAAGAAAAAAAAGCAGCAGAAGTACAGAGAGAAATAAAACACACCCTTGGCTAAGTATCTTGGTCTGTCTCCCCAGGGARAAAAAGCATTTTTAGTGGTCAGGCAAAAAGGAAAGCAGGGACTCATTATTATTACTTTTGTACAACTACWTTCTACATGTAAAAGGCAAGAATACACAGAGGGCATTTATTTTTACTTTCCCATGTGCTTAATTGGTAGCACAACTCTAAATAACTCATTTTCTTTCTGCCTGGTACCTGCCCACAAAAAACTTGGCCRGTACTCAGCTCCTTTTTTAACTTTTGGGAGTTTTTTAAGCTGGTATTGTCGAATATCCATGTCTTCGGAAAATCATTTCCCAAGTTCAAAATCCTGGGAAACAAGAGCCAACAGAGGCATCATCCAGCAGCTGGGGCACTGCAGGTRGACAGGTTGCAGGTCCCACTTAGGTCACAGCAGTGGGTGGCACTGGGTGGCACTGGCGGTGGCTTATTTGATCCTAAGCTACCATCTTATTTGAGTTGGAAAAAACACCTATTTGCGGTTTGCAAATTATGGAATGAATTTAATTAAACTGTAAAACATTAAACAACAGCAGGAAAGATTATACCCTTGTGGGGAAAAAAAAAAAAAAAAAAAAAAAAAAGAATAAATCAAGTTCTTTAGTGACTTGGAGAAAATAAACGAAGTGGTTGTAAAAATAAATCAAAAATTTCCAGTCCCATCTACCACCTGTTTAGTGGCAAAAGCAAGGTGAGTTTGTCTTTTTTAGAGAAAAGCTTCTTCAAGTATAAAAGAGAAAAAGTTGATTTATAGATGCATTTCCTCRAGAAAGAATATTGGCTGCTTTCTTTTTTTCACTTCTCCTTCCCCTCTCCCCTGATGTCACTCTGTCATGCTAAGAGCTGCACACTCCAAAGAGTTCAAATGTTTTTCCAAAGCTGAAGAAACAGGGTAAAATGTGGAACATTACAACATAACCACTTTAATTTATCAAAAGCTTGGAATGTTTCTCAATATGTGTGAGTGGGAAGGCAGAAAAAGGCATTTTTGACATGTAAAATCATGACCGGAGAACTTTATAGGAAGTGCAGGCAAAGAAGGAGAGCAAAGGGAAAAATGCAGAAAACAAAAAAAGGAGAAAAAAAATGTGGTGGCGAAACAAATTCACAAGCGTATTTGACATTCATTTTTTACAAAATAAAAACCTGTCACAAATTGTAAAGATTTCCTGCATAATAATTGGAAGAAAAAATCAAATTAAGTCTGACATGGGACAAAAAAATGTGTTTCTACCAGCTGTCATGAAAATATTGCACAATGACTGGCACAGAAAACTAACTCTCAGTGGGTTTGGGCCTTTTTCTGGTGGTTTTGGGGTGGGCTTTTATAAAAAGCATAATCAATGCATCAGAAAAGCTAAACWGGAAAAAGAAGTTACCACTTTGTGTTTAACTTCCAAACAAGCAAAGCCTGATCTCTTCCTCTCTGCAATGCAAAACTACTGCAGACAATGTCATACTGAGAGATTAATTGAACACGGCACWCAGCAGCGAGCCGAAAAAATCAGAGACAATCCCAACTTCTGTAGAAGAAATTGTCAGTAAATTTAAAGTCCTTGGTCTTTAGAGGGCTCTTGGAACTGAGTAAATCACAGAGATTGACCGGGAATGTGAGGACAAAGACTGTCAAAGAGATAGGCTGGGACTGTGTAACACCTTACAAACATGGAAAGCAATTTCARAACCAGTATGGTATTTGACTGGCAGCCAGTACATTTTCAAAATAAATCGAATGTGCTCCTGTCATCTCCTTTTCATAAGAAACCTGGCAGCCACATTCTGTGCTAGTTGGAGTTTATGTAAAGTCCCCGGTTCCCTTAACATAGTGAAAACCCAGCCTGCACTACAAGTATTTGCACTGTTCATCTAAACCATACTTGCATCCTCAAACACCACTCTGTTTTCCCATGGTTTTTCATCATATTGCATTCATGAAGAGCCTTTGAAAAGTGAGATTGTAGTGATAAAAAAATCTTTTAAAAAATTTGTTCGCAGTGAGTGTTCTTGGTAACATCATAAAAAGAAGATTGGTTCTGTATCTATCATTGAACACTAAACCAAATCTGATCATTTTCAAAACCAAAATTAACTCATCTCATTAAAATTTGGAATTAATTATTCCTCTCTAAGAGTCATTTTACTTTAGTAGATTAATAGATTCTTAATATGCTATTGTTCTTTTCCCAAGCATGATGTATTAATATTGAGAATTGATATTTAATAAATAAAAAATAAATATTTCAGTATCAGTTGAATTATGAGTAACAACTGAGAAATTTCCAAAGATTAAGTAGAGAGGAAATTGGCAACAAGTTGTGGGAGGAGCAGGAAAGCAAAGGTATGGTTAATCATTGAAAGGGAGGGAAGGATGCATGCAAGAAAAGTGCAATAAATCTACCTTTAGAAAGCAATGAAGCAATCAGCCAAAATAGATAATGAAGGGCCTTGCCATGACACACAACAATCAGCAGCACCCAAAGCTGCAAGTGGAGAAAATCATTACAAAGCTGACAAATCCAAATGAAATGATATCTGTTCAATTAGATTTTTAAAAGTTCAATGACATACAAAAGTCCAGTTTCTTAATATCAAACTCTTGATTATAATTTGGGAAAGATTCCATTAGAAACAGCCAAGACTGATATAGCAGCAGAATATTAAGTGAGAGAACAAATGCAATGGAAAGAGTGTGYTGTCATAAATGTCTTTATAAGGGCAAAGAGCAAGTGATTGCTGGATAAATGCTAGAACCAATTCTATTTAACATCTTTATTAATATCTCTAAGAGGAAGCACACAGCACACTAATTAAATATGCATGACACAATAATTAGGAAGTGCTGCAAATATCGGGAAGGACACAGAAATGTTTAAAACCCCAGAAAGAAAAAATAAAACCAAATAAAGTACCACCCAATATAAATATGCTAAAATCCTGGGAAGAAAAGGGATGGTTACATTCTGCACTGAACTTGGAGGCCTGGTGGCTTCTGCAATATATTCTGAAAGCAAATTAACTGTGGAACTCTTAACTTCACATAATGGAACACAGGGAGAAACCATCCTGAATATTTTGTGTGTCTCCTTTGAGACAGGAAAAGATATTCAGACTTCACAATGGCAAGGTTAGTCCTTCACAATGATGCAGCAAGGCAAGAATGTCACATTTGGCTCGGATTTATCTAGATAACCAGGTGAATTMTTATGCTTTTTCTTCTCTAATTCCTATAGCTTACATCTTTCCCCTCTTTTTAACCAGAAGAATCCTCCCACTGATCCCAAATATGAATTCTAATTAAAAAAGAGATTGCAATGCAGGTTGATTGCTGTGTTTTACAAGTTATTTGTCTAAATTATGTGGCCTATGTATGAATAATTACTCCTTATCATTCAGTTTGCTCTCTATAAAGATAGCTGAAAGCTAATTAGAAGTTGTTCAGTGGTTAGCCAGTGCTGTCTTTGATCACTCCTTGCTTTTAAAGTTTGTGCCTGTGCCCATACTGCATTCCCAAGATTTTTTCATTTACCATCAGGAAAGTGGATAGAATTAGATCACGTCATAGGAAAGGAGTGCTGAGAGGATGAGTAAAATCAATGCAAAAAAAAGTTTAGCTCTATTTTATCTCACAAGTTTGGAAAAAAAAAACCCCAAAACACAAATTAGGTATTTTAGGACTTTAAGAAAGAAAATTTGTACAGTCCTTCCAATTYGCTTGTGATCAAAACCACATTGTGTCAGCCAAATATCCACTGCTCATTGCTTCAATAGCTCCTTGTTAATTCACTTAACTCAAATATTGGCAGTTATGTTTGGGAAGCTCCACTCAAAATTTACATGGCCAACTGAGTCAGAAACATCCCCCTGCTTCCATTAACTCTTTTTATATCTTCCTTTCGAAGCCTCATCACTCACAGAGAATGAGTCACTTGTGGCAGGTTCTGAATTGACAGGAACACCACAGGAAAGGCAATGCCCTCATAGGCAGGGTGGGCCTGGGACTGTTCCTGTCTCTCCAAAGCTCTGTGGATGCTCCTGTATCCCACACCACAGCAAACAAGGAATTTATCAGAGTGGACTCCACACTAGCCATTTGATACCTGATTTTGCAGCAGGCTTGCCAACAAGCTTGCTGAATAGGTTTTAAAATATCTTATATGGCTCAGTGGTCTCATAATCCCCATTATACAAGACCTGGAACATCTCTTTTGGAATTCACCTCTGCTTTGCTCAGTGTAAGCCTTACTGTCTTCAGTCTGGGCAGAACATATTGATCCCATTTGATTCCACAATACATATGCTGCCATTACAGCTTTTATTGGGAGGAAGCTTCWCTATAAAGGGCAGCCTGCTGCCTGCCTGGCATTTATCAATACCTATCTTCTGGGAAAATGAGCTCATTAGCAATGTGCTGTGTGGAATGGCTGGGAACAGGGAAACTGCATAACAACTGACAACCYATAAATTAGAAAGTAAAGCATGCTGGAGCAGTGGTGGACAAATTTGACATCACAGCAATGTCCCCATCTCTGCCTGGGAGTAAAGGAGGTCTGTGCTGTGTTTGAAGTTTATTTGAGAGAGTAAACAGTAAGTGCTTCTCTTGCATTTGTCTTGCAGAATTAGCAGTGTGGTTAGAAATTGCTCTTCTGGGAAAAGCTTTACATTTTATGTTCTGCATCTTCTTGGGAACTGTTGGCACCTCTGTCTAAATCTTATCAGTAGGTTTTACCAGATATCTCCTTCCTCACTCCAATTAGCATAGAGAGAAAAGCACATTTGTCTTTTTCTTCGGGGCTGAACAAGGGCAAGAGGAGCAATAGATAATACTGGATGCATTACTGGAATTTTTAGACCCATAATTGCATGCACAGTACCCTGCAGCACAGGATTTGAGTTCCTGGTGCTCTCCAGTCTCAGAGGTCTTTTTACAGCATATAACCAGGGATATGCATTTCAAACAGTGAGAGTCACCTAAGTTTTCAACAGAAACTTGCTCACCTCCTTAAAGCAGACAAAACCCCAGCTTTTCATATAAAGGTGTCCGTAGTGCATCAGATCAAAGGTTCACRCAGCTCTGTTGTGTCTCTGACAGCAGCCCTGGCAGCCAAGGATAGGGCTCATCTGAATCTGAAGATACACTTAAAGCCAAGCATGTAGGGGCACCCCCTCCAACCCTCACCCTCCTAATTTCCAGTGAGGGTGGCACACGGACATCCAGAGCTGGGGGCTTCACCTGCACCAGAGATTTTAACAGTCCCTGAAGGACTAGCCCTCCATAAATGTACCAGTTCCCTTTTTAACCTATTACACTTCCAAAAACTCTAGCCCAAGGGCCATTTCTTCCTCCCCATCAGCTCACAGGGAAGACAGAGACAGCCAGACCATGCAGTCAGTTCTCTCCAGCTACTTAGCTRTACCTCTCCTGGAAATTTCTTATGATTGCTGAGGTGACACTGGAGAAAGGGGTKAGCAGGACTTCCATTTTCATCATGTTTAAAAACTAACTTCCAACACCACTCAAGAAGTCCAGCAGTAAATGGAATCGTGTCCTTTCCTGTGAGTCCTGTGTGGCAGATGGGTGTGTTGGATGTGGAACCAGTAGGGTTTGATCCATGGAAGATCAGACTCCTCACAGACCAGCTCTGCTGCAGAAAATAAAGCGGAGTCTTTCTCTAAGAGATTAGAAGGTGCTGAAAACAAGTTTGCTGGTCTGCAAATTAGCTGTGCTGGATATGTTGGCATGTTTAAGATGTTGTTCAAGGAAAATAAAGTGCTACAATACAAGATAGACAAAGCAGATAATGAGGCCAGAAACAGGATTTCTAAGAATAGTTCTGCATGTCGAGAAAAACGAAACAGGGAAAGGGGATGTTTGCTCTGCACTGTGGCCTGAGGTAGTACTGGGAGAGGATTGGGTGCTGATTCCTTTGATCTCTGCCAGAGGAGCACCCTGAAAAAAGCAATCTATTCTGCAGGAGCTGAGTGCCCAGCACAGGGACCCCTTCCACACCAATGTGAAGCTCCCAGAGACTGGCCTGTCTCAAAGGTGGCTCAAGGCTGGGGAATTATCTCCCCCATTTGCTCACCACTCCTGCTCCCAGGGTGAAATGCAGCTTTTTGACCTTGTCCTCTCCAACAATTGCTCATTAATTGCCAAAACGCTGCCACAGTGCAGCCTCTTACCTTTGGGATGGGGTGAGACTCTCCAGGGGCTGCTGTGATTCATGCATGGGTAAAGAGCTCCACAAGGAGACAAGTGATCCCCACAGCCTCATTTACATGCTCCGATGTTTTATTAATTTGAYTCTCCCTCTTGATGAACACAGCACCTAGTTGTTCATTTCAGAGATTAATTTCTCATTTCAGTCAAGTCAAACACACACTTAGAACCAGCTCTGAGGTCCGTTTCTGAAAACATTTCTCTTAGACAATTTTCTTTTGTGCTCATGTTCCTCTGACAGGAGCCTCCCCATTTTTCCTAAGTGCAACATTTATTCAGTGTTTTCAAATTTGAAGTTATTATTCTGTCACCTCTTGATTGGCATGTGAAAGTAAATATGCACAAATTTCTATCCTGAAATCCCTTTTTTTTCCTTCCAGTTTGCTGTTTCTACCCCTCTCTTTCCTCTGACCACATGGTCAGGACCTAGTTCAGAAAGCATCTTCAGCATCTCTGGCTCATGCACCTCTGTGAAGCAGCTGTTTAAATTGCCCACATGGTTCCTGAAYAGAGGCCAGATAAAACTCATGTTTAAATCTTCCTGAGTCTGGGTGTTGCATTAACAGAGGCCACCATGCAAAGCCTTAGCGAGGCAGTTTGTGGGAATAGGGCCACTCACCCCTGTTACAGTGCTAAAAGCACTGGCTTTCTAATCCTGATGTGCTTTAATGTTGCATAAACAGAGACCTGTCAGTGCCTGGGGAACAAGAGCAGTTTAGGTGCATAGAGCAAGGGCTCTGCATTTACAGCCCCAATCCAGCTTGTTTAGATATCCCCMAGTTGCATGCGAATGGGTTTGTTCCCATTCCCCCGCCGCATTCTTGTCCCTTCTGTCACTGAATGCTGCTGCAGTGGATGACAAACAACTCCCCACATTAAAGGCAAGCTAAAGGTCACGCTGCTGCTTGGTTCTGAAAGCACAGCCACTCCACTGCGTCTGCTAAGAGAGAAATCACAGTCCTCTGCTCAAGAATTCTCAGCTGAATCAGAATTATTTCAGTACAGGGGGTAAGAAGGGGAAGCATCATCCTGCAAACACCCAGATACCAGATCCACCTGCCCTGGGACCAACACACTGGTCCACAGGCACCAGTGCCAGGCCTGGGGATGGCAGGGATATTTTGTACACTTGAGGAATTACTTCAGGAGAGGAGCATGGAGGGAGTGTTGTGTTCAAAATTCAGAAACATCTACTTTGATGTTGCATGCTTTTCCCCTGTCATTCAAACACATGTTTTTTTGTTTAARGATGATTAATATATTTTTAATGTTTTTCCTAACTGAAGGGAAGCCTGTGCTATATATTAACTGAGTCTAGAAAAACACCCCGAAAGCTGAGCTGGCATAAGTGGGCAGCCTGTATGTGATGTTTATTATGATTTTTCCTTAAGATCTTCGTCTCCTCATTTTTCACTGTTTCTTTTTGCATTTGTCACTGCCCTGTTTGARGCATCTTGTCTTCACTCCCATATTACTCCAAGTCCCGAGAAAAATTCAACCCAAAACACCCTCTGAGAAAGCTGTGGCAAGTACAAAATCGAGCCAAGCTCCAGGCAGAGCTTTGCAGAATTTACAGAGCAGTAAGTTACTGCCACTGCAGCTTGACTGGCCAAAAAATCTGGGTTTGCTAGTGCAGGTTTCAGGGTGTTTGTCAGGTGTCTGGATTAGGGARCAGCCTGGACAGTTCATCCCTGGCCATGGCAGACCTGAACCTGCTGCTCTAGCAGGACAAGAGGAGGTTTTCCCCAGGATTCCCAGCCCAGGGCTCTTCAGAGCCCTTCAGAGCCCCTGCCCTGGGTGAGAATTTGCCTTCTCCTGTGCATGGAAGGGCCATGTCAGGGTCTAACTCCAAGTACAGGGAGGTACAAAAAGTCCCACTGAAGGCAGGGGGGTCATTCAGTCTCTCATGATGATATTTTGCATTTTCAGAGAGAGTAATCACAGGTGAAGGCGGTGCCTGGCCCAAGAAAAAAAAAAAAACAAACCAGCAGAAGTTTGTCAGTAAATACGCAAAGTAAACAATTCTGGAGCAAAGTAAACAATTCTGGAGCTGGAATCACACTTGCTAAACACTGGAAGTGGGAGAGGAACCAGGTTTAGCAGCAAGAGCTGAATCTGAGCTCAGGCTTACAGGTCAGATGAAACAGCTGCTTAAAARTCCAGAAAAAAGAACTGCTCCACTGGCATGTGGCACAAGCTGTAACATTTATCAAAGAAATAAACTTACTCCATGAGGTCCTCAAATCTATTAATTCCTATCCTTTTCACCTTGCAGATAAGACAAAAAACCTCATTATATGTTACTTTCCTAAGTTTTATGGCTCTGACATATACTCAGAATGATTGCCTTTGCTGCTGTTAACTACCTGCCAGCACTCTTATTAAGGTTCATTTAGGAATAATCTATTACCAAAAAGGAAAGGTCCAGGTTTCAAGGATGGATTATTTAAATCACAGCATGCCATTCTGCAGCAACAGGAAGACAGCAGTTCCCCCCACCAGCACCTTTCAGAGCTGCTCAGTGGGGGAAGAGGCAGCCCTTGGGAAGGGGGATTGAATTTCCAGATGGAAAACTAATGGCAGAAAACTCAGGTCACCACAGCTCTGGACAAGTGCAAAAATGCAATATTTCACTCTAGTATGAAGAACTGCATAAAAAAGCATGCACATTCTATAGTCTCCCTTAAAAACTATCCAGACAGATGGATGATAAGAATATTTAAGAAAACAAGATGATAAGAATATTTCAGAAAACCAAAATATTRTTTGCATATGGAGCATTCTTACTTGCATTTTTAAAATAGAAATACAAGTCAAGATACAAACACAGGCAGAATACAAAGTACAAAGCTACTCTAAGCCACAGGTAATAATGCGTATACCCATTAATTGTCTAGAAACTTAAATGTACGCTTGAATGAAAATTTAACAAATATTATTGTTTATATTACTACACAAGTACCTCTGATGGTTCGCTTAAAATATTTCTCATTTAGATAACTTTTTAAAATGCATTTAAATATTTTTAGGGGRAAAAAAAAACAACTAATGGAATAAGAGGGGAAAAATCAAGTCCTGTTGACTGACACACAAAAAGTAGGCTTTGTTAATGTTATATTCATTACCTTAGAAAATGTTTTACAGGAAGTATAGTAAATCCACCACAGATGTGATAAAGATTAAAACCTCTTTTAAAGCAGAT
The DNA here is from genome assembly GCF_030028575.1 of Malurus melanocephalus. Classification (NCBI taxonomy): domain Eukaryota; kingdom Metazoa; phylum Chordata; class Aves; order Passeriformes; family Maluridae; genus Malurus; species Malurus melanocephalus. The sequence goes on from NW_026623428.1 coordinate 372,386, forward strand.
CTGTCCATTTAAAATAACCCAAAGGGTATGTGCAACGTTTCTCAGTAATTCTCCAGATAAATTGCTGATGAAACAAACTCAATATTAAACTGAAGCATTTCATAAATTCTATGCAAATACAGTCCTGTAAATAAGGATGAAAATCACAAAATCCTCATTTTTCTCTTCATCTCCTAGAGATATTAAAAAGCACTTAAAAGGTGATTTGGAATGGCAGCCCATTTGCTCCAGCACTGGGCTACCACAACGACACAAACCCACTCACASTGCAAGAAAAATATAAGCACTTCATTTCCCTTAGAGCACTGGTTAAATATAGAAAAATTATTTTGAAATACAAGTATCTAAATTAAGAGCGCATTATTTGATATCCTTAAGGGAGGAAATGTTACTGTTTTATCCATCTTTCATTTTTGGGTTTTTAATAGATCATCTTTAGATGAACCAGGATTAAATATTTGCATTCAGCACACCTGTAAATGCTCCAGCTGTGTCCTGTCAACCTGAACGCCACAAATGGCTTGCAAAATTCTGATTACTAAATGCATATTAAATCAGCATTAACAATTTTCCCTAAAGAATATGTGACAGTGTAGTAGAGTTAAATAAGAGTTAAAAAAAATAATGAATTGAACCAGCCTCTTCATCATGGTTACATTGTACTTCATTCTTCTCCAGACATCCCCACCCTGCAATGTTTGATTAGGGTTTCTAACATTCCTCTGTGAATTTAATCATCATTTTAAAGGAGTTATTAAAGTAGTATTTAGATCAACAGTCAGAAATAAAAAAGATACCCTTTGCTATTGCYTTGTAAGAGATGGCATGAGCTGATCATTGCATACCACTCCCACACATGAGAGCAATAAGAGAATACYAAAATGTTGAATTGGTGCAGCTGAAGAGCAAAAACAGCCTTGGGACTCAAACCTGCAAACATTTGTTCCCATGATTAACTATTCTGCCATGAGGAACTTAATTTGAATCATTAAGAGTACTCAAAGAACCAAAGTTAAATAGATGCATAAGTATTTAGAGGCTTGGACCTTGATATGACCCAAGGAAACAGCAAAGAAATTCTGTCCCTGTTTTGTTTTTGTCCTTAACTGAGCTGATTCCCATCACTAACAAAGGATTTGCTCAGGAAAAAGACCAGTGATTAGGTGGAAGCTTTCCTTGGGTACACAGAATTTTAAATCAGGTTTTTAATTTGAAGAAAAACTTATCTCTCTCCCAACAACTGCAGCATAAAGAGACCACGTGTGCAGATTGGAGCCCATAAAACAACCATATATAACATTAAATATTTGCTTATCTTCCTAGCTTGGCAAGAATTAAATTTGCTACTCATGACTACTGCTGACATTCCAAGTTCATGCCAARAAATGTATTTACTACCACACACTGCCATCTTTTATATAACATAACATATGTGTGTTTATATGCACACACATATATGCATACACAGTCAAAAAAAGAGCTGTGCCATAAATAATAAATCAACTCAAAGTAATATTTAACCCACACACCCCAAACTTACCAATAAACACGTGCAATGTGTAGACAAAACTKATGTTAGACTTTCATAATGATGTAATTGCTATTTCAGATCAAACTGAGAAAATTAACACACTGGCCAAACTAACATGAAGTGGGCTAATTTGGCCAAAACATTCAWTTTCTCACTTTCTTTTTGCAATAAAAATATTATTGAAAAAATCAAATTATGTAAATAAGGTAGGAATAAATAAAGTGTTAAAAATATAAATCAGTTTCAATGGAAGARGAACACACAAGGGTATGAACTCTGCTTCCTAATCAGGCTAATTCTCTGCTGAGAGAAAGAGGGCACAGAATGGGGATGCCAAAAAGAGCACAATGCTCCAAATGCATCATGGGGCATTAAAAGGGAAGAGTATCCTTTCTTTTCTTAAAATAAAGCAATGCAGTAAGTGTACAGACKTAAATGCTTAAGAGATTTTCCCCATGGATGACATCCATAATTTGATACGTTATATTGTACATTTCCTTCAAATTCCAGTATTKGAATTAAGTCAGTTCTAATGTGCTGTTTCTCAACAGGAGCTTGAACAGGCATCAGATCTTTCACTCATCTGTGACTGTGCTATTTTCTAACAGCATTAATCAAGAACCAAACATAAATTCCCTGATGTCCCATGTCTCCAAAAGAGCAAGACATCGGCCTGAGCAGAGCCCAGGGTGCCACAGCCATGTCAGGGACTCAGACAGAGCCCAGGCCCTGGGATATTTTTGCATTCCCTGCTGCTCAGGAAGTGGGATGTGGTCAGTGCTGAGCTCAAGAACCAGGATTGACCTTTCATTTCTGCATCAGGGCCTGAGAGGACTCTATCTGGTTGCTCAAGGGTGAGCTGTGTTGGTACCAGATGTCCTCCTGCAACACTCTTGGACCCCTGTACTTGTTTTGTTCCACAAATAAAAGGCATCATCTTGTGTAAAGGGGTCCTCACCTGCTGAAACACTCCCTGGAGTCACTGGGAACGACCCTGGGGATAGTTCAGAGAAGCTAAACCAAGCCCTAAAGCAGAGACTGACATTTCCACACCCTTTGGGCACCCATGGACTGACTCGGTGGTTTYGATCTGGCACAGCTCACCTGTGACTGAGCCTGGAGCCCAGAGCTGCAGGGACTCGTAGGGCTCACTGCATGGCAGCCAGCAGAAAGGACACTCTGCTCCTCATGTCACAGATGGCTCTGGCCAATATCAAGTGTTTAAGTAGTGCAAGGCCACATCAATTATACAAATTAATGTAAAGTTCACCATAAAAGAGAAAATCGAAACATTTGGGTCAATACAAAAAATTCTGCAGAGTGCTCCCTCAGGATTTCCTCTAATGAGATAGAGAAAAATGCCCATAAACTGTGGACAGCTGGTAATAACATCATGGCAAGGAAGCCTCTGTGGATGGCTTAGAAGCTCAAGTACATTTCAATTTAAAAATGCTTAAGCAAACTACATAAACTGAGTGAAGTCATATTTCCTTCTATATAAGAAAAACTACTTACAGGGAGGCTGGAATATACAGCTTTAGAATTTGTTTGCATAAGAAAGACACATCCTAACTTTTGCAGTATACAGTGTTAACAGCATATATTTAAATGAGTCTCTGTATTTTCTCCTCCTGCTCCTTTAAGTGTTTCTGAAATCAGCAGAAAGAGGCCTTGATGTCAGCAGTTCTGAGGAAACAGAGCTCCCTGCTCCTCCTGCGAGCTGTGCAGAGCTCAGGTACCCATGGAGCAGGGATGCTCCCTGGCCTGCTGGGACCTGGTGGCTCTTGCCCTGGCACAGCTGTCCCTGCTGCATGCTGCATTTTCTTCTTCCTGAAAATCTCAGAACCTGACCTAATTTAAATTTAAGTTGGAAAATCCCAACTGCCACTTTAATAAATACAATAAGGCCAGAACTAGACAAGCAAACTATTGGTTCCTGTCTGCCTTTCCAGATACAAGCCTGCTCCAATTTCAAAAACAATGTGGACACAAAATTCTCATGCTGTCAACAAACATAGGAGCTGTAAGTGGAGCAACCAGTACGTTCTATAGTAGGAATTCCAAAAATCAGCATTTCAACATAGACCTCATAAAGAGCAACCATCTATCTAATAATGAAAACCCATTGTGGATTTTTAAAATTTTAAAGTCATTTATCAGCTCCTGAGAGGTCTTAGAAGTACATTTGTGCTGTTTCTCTGGCATGAACGTCACCCAGGAGGTAGATTAATCAGTCAGTGGAGAAGCTTTAACCAATGTTTTGGGGTCCTTGGGTTCTCCAGAGATATCAAAACATCTTTCAGACTCCAGTGATCTTTGCAGCAGGGTAAATAGCAGAGGGAAAGGGATGTACCTTAAGGTGCTGAGTGTCCCCTGAGCCCAGGCAGGGCTGGTTGCCCCTGGGCAAAGGGCTGAAGAGCAGTGACCCTGCAGAGGGACACAGCCAGCAGTGGCCAGGCTGTCACCTCCCTCCCTGCTCCAGCCCAGKGACCTGACAGGAGGCTGTAGCAGGGGTCAGTCCCTTCTGCCAGGTGACAAGCAATAGGACAAGAGGAAAGGGCCTCAATTTGCACCAGGGGATGTTTTATCTCCTAATTTGAGACTTCTAATTGGAAGATTTCTTCCCCAAAAGGCTTGTCAAGTGCTGGAACWGGCTGCCCAGGCTCCACCAGCAGTGGTGGAGTTGCCATCCCCAGGAGATTTWAAAGACATGMAGMTGTGGCACTTAGGGACATGGTCTAGTGCTGGGTTAATAGTTGCACTTGACATTAGAGGTCTTTCCCACCTGACTGACTCTGTGAGACACCGAGCATGGTGCCTTATGGCCTGGAATATCCCTTTGGCCACCTGGGAACAGCTGCCCCTGCTGTGTTGCTGTGTCCCCACCCAACTTCTCYTGCTCCCTGCCCCACTGTCACAGCAGGAGAAACTGAACAGTCCTCGACTGGTACAAACACTGCCCAGAAACAACTGAAAACATCAGGGTGGCATCAGCATGATAATTATCCTAAATCCAAACCAGAGCATGTGCCAGTAGTACCAGGAACAAAACTGACTCAATCCCAGCTGAAGGCAGACAACAGGAGGTCCTGCCCATCCAGAGACAGCTTCCTCCCTGCCCTGGGTCTGCCAGTGATGGGTACCAGAGCAGCAGGAGAGACGTGTGGGAGCCATAGCAAACAGTTATGGAGCGATATTCCTGTAAGAACAAATCCTTCTGAACCCTTAGCCTGGGATCTGAATGTCTGCACTCACATGTGTTTTGAGCTTTTAAGAACATTTGGCTGTATTTTGATGTACGTAATAATTGAATTGTAATAGCTGTCCATGGGATGTKCTGTTTGTATGAATAAGTCTCAGAYGAGGTCTGCTCATTTGGGRGATTTAATWAACAACTACCTGGAAATTYTTGAAAATTGACCAGGKTACTGARTTTGCAGGTGACTGTCACCAGCACGGTTACAAAAGAGTCACCAAAATCATTTATGAAACTTTAAAAAAAAATAAGGAGAAGAGACTGCCTCTCCTCAGTTTCAAGCTGATGAATGACACATGTGAGTGTGCCCTTAAACAAATAAACAAAATGAAAAAAAGGTTTCCTGATTAAATAATGAGTTATTGCCTGGAACAGAAAAAACATATAAACAAATACAGTGACTGTGAGAGCTAAAATGAGGAGAGAAAACTCTTTCAGTAAAGAGCAGGATCCTCTCCAGRGCACGAGCTGCGAGCAGTAAGCTGAGCCCACGTCATCAGCATGGTTGGCACCAGCTACTACTGAAGCCATTAGTTACTAAAATGTGCTGACTTTTTTTTAGCATTGACCCAAGTTCCTTCCATCTCCTGGAGTGCATTCCTCCTTTTCTTTTCTTTTTTTTTTTTTTTTTTTTTTTTTTTTTTTTTTTTTTTTTTTTTTTTTTTTTTAAGTAGCAACACAAAGAGTTGGAACAGGTTGATACAATGATGGCATCACGTTTTGATCTCTTGCTTCAAACAAAAGATGCACACCCAGCTATCAAAATAAAGTGAACTTTGTTTAACACTGCTTGCCTGACTTTCCCTCGCCTTTTCCCCTGCACAGTCATACAGAACAGAGCCAACAGGATATAAAATGTTACCCAACCAGAACTACCCACAATGCAGACATTTGATACCCATACTGCCTCTGCTTGTTTCTGAAGTCCTTTTAGAAATGTCCTTTCTATCTTAGTCTCCCTAGTAATATTCAAGTCGTTTTAAAAAGAATAACAAACTCCCATCTAACCCACACTGTCAGACTAGCAAAGTCATTTTTCTAGGACAGCTTCCCTTCCTCTGTCAGAGGACAACAGGCTATGGCAGGCCCCAAAGCAGGTGACTGATTTGCAGAAATGTTTTGTGCTACCAGGAAACCCTTCTCTGTTAAGCAAGAGCAGCTGCAGCTGTTGCAAATGTACCATCATTATATGCACTTTTTACTTTTAAAAGGCATAACTATAATATCAGTGTGCAACTAGGAGCTTCCACAGCATCTGTATTTTAGCATTGTCTGAACAGAATTATGTCAATGTATATATTATTCATAGGGATTCCAAACTTTGAGATATCTCAATCTGGGAAAACAAACTATGTTCCCCCTGCCCCTCCAAGCTTCCCATTTCCTATTTCTGCAAGGCAATAAAAATACTTGCACAAGTTTTTGGACACTCTCCTATCTTTTCTCCTGTTTGAGGAGAAAAATAAATGTTCCTCAGATTCCTTGTAGCAGAGAGAGGTTTAAAATAGTTTCTAAAAGATTTTATAGCATCTTAAAATATTCTCTTTTATCTTTTATACTTTTCTTACAGTGTCTGTAGATTATGGGCTGAGTTTAAAAAACCCTTGGGTGCTACTTTTGGAGTTGAGAGTATGCATATGGTGCACACATTTCCAGCTAAGTGATGACTTCCATGAGACATACTACATGTGGGTGGGATGCTGGCAAGTAACAGATTTTAATGTACAATTCAAATAAGGGCATGAAAAATCCAAGTTCTGCAATAAAAGAAACATGTCGAAATTCAATGGGAGAAATTTAAAGTTATTTATTCTGAGCCTTCAAAAGAGCTGGGAATTTTGGTTGTGTCCTGAGGCTGCACAAAATGGCTACATGGAAAATCTGTCTCCAACCAAATCTGCCCAGGACTGCAGGCATCAGGCTGGTTTTGTGATGTCATCTAGAGTATTGTTTCACAGAAAATATGGAATTGATTTCATTTTGCTAAGTGAAGTGGAAACAAAGCGATTTCTCATGCTCCGATGTAATCACTTCAAAATTAGGGCTAATACATGTTTCTGCCCTCAACAGAAAACTCTGTACCTGCCAGTGCCTCCTGCAGCCTCAGAGGAGGTGTGCTGATATCACAGCTTGGGCAGCACCACAGTAGGATGGGGATGGTGTGGTCCTTTGAGCTGGAACAAAAACACCAACAACACCCTTTGCCCAAGGCAGCAGCACAATTAGGGATGGCTCTGATCATTAGTGCTGGAGAAGCAGTTACATTGTTTAGCAATTTAGCCAGCTCTGTACATGCTCAGCTCTGCACAGTACATAACTCGCATTTGTTTCCTTCCCCAAGGAAAGTATAGATTGACCACACCACGAAATGTACTGTGACTGGGACATTGTGTCCCAAAAATCTTGTARCTTGCTCTGGTCTTTGTTGGGTAGACACTGTTACTGAATTGTGTTACAGCTCTACATTAGTAAAATATTTTTACGTCTTTGAGAGTGCTGACAGTGTAGTACATAACAGATAACCACCAGATTCTTGAAAGTTTAGCATCAAGTTTTTACAGATCCAAGCGATTTACCAACAACAGTCTGAAAGGAAGTATTTATTATAAAGACAGTTCMTGGAGAAAGAAAAGTAGGGATCTGTTTACTACAAGAATGGGAAGAAGTTCTTGAAAACAGAGGGGGTGGGTGGTGACAGCACAAGGCATAGGAACGTAAGTGGGAGAAAGATGAAAAATTTGGGGGATGTGGTATCACCAAAGAGCGAGAGGTTATGTAAAACTAATGAGACATGCAGAGCCCTAAAACCACATGCTATTACCCAGGGATCAAATCCCACAAACATCCCATGCAATTTAAGAAAATCATTTTTTCTCATCACATCTAAGACATACAGTGTAGTAGGAAAATAGTGTCTCCTTTTTTTTTTTAAGCTTGGCACACCATCAAAGTCTCCCATGAAGTCAAAGAAAAGCACCTCCACCCTAAACTGAGGCTTCCACATGGGGAAAGTAAACATGTTCCCTTGACCGGCTATTTCCACCAAAGAAAGCAGAAACCAGGTGGGAGACACACAGAGCCACCAGCTCTTCCCATTCCACCCTAATTAAGCTGGAATTCAGCCAGGACTCTTCTCTTCCAGCAGTGCTATCCAAACCTGAGGTGATCCAGCCCAACCCCTACACAGAGATGACACTTTGGATGCCCAGCACCTCCTGAAGCTCTCCTTAGCCCCTGACTCAGAAGGGCTGTGTCTCAGTAGCCCACTGGGCTTTGGTGCTCCCCAGCCCACGGTGGAGGCTCCCCGGCCAACGGGGAATGGCTGCACACTTGAAAGACACGCTGCTTAAAAGGCTCTCTCATGTTTCAGCTGACCATGTGTTTTCTCTTAGTACCCTGTGAGTTCAAATACCTCTGTATAACAGAAGTCAGACTGAAAAGGCATTGTGCATAAAATAATTCTTATCCGCCTYGGTACGAGCCTTTGTGCTCTTTAAAAGTATATACAAGTAGGCTGGGTCCTATTCACACTGCTTGGTCCATAGATTGCATCTTGTTCAAATTCAGTGATAAAAAAAAAAGGGTTGTAAAGGTTTTCTTTTAAACCTGATCTGTAGCAGCACAGAAAAATTTAACAACATCCACATCATTCATAGGTAACTATCTTTTGAGAAAGACCAGATTTCTCTCCCTTCCCGTGAAACACTGCCAACTCCAATGCAGTTGCCAACAGCAGGATCAGGCTCAAGGGAATGACAGAGTTTGCAAAAGCATCCTACCAGGTCCTAAAGCCAATCCGAATCCACAGCTGTTACCAAAAAAAAAAAAATATATATATATATAGTGGTAGTTCTGAAGTATTTTTGTAGTATTAAAGGATGCAAGTGTACCAGTGGCAAGAAATCAGAAATATGCCAACAAGGTGTTTGGTGAACACACCCCAATTCAGTAAAAGTACTTTTTCTCTCTAATTTTTATTACTTATTTAATGGCACTGGTTTTACAGTTTATTCAATGCACTCTGCCAATAAATGAATAATCACTGAAGTAAAAGTTCCACACAGAGTGAGTGAGTCGTCACTGTAGCAAAGTAAGTTGGTATTGATTCAACCCAGAAACTGGGACTTCTTGTGGACAACARCTGAAGAAAGAATTTTGATTAAATTGAGAGGTTCCTATGTTACTGTGCTTTCTACGAAGTTAGTCATTGTCCACAAGAAAAAGCTTCTGCAGCACTCCTCAAAATCTGTGCATTTGTACTGCAAGCTCTGGCATTTTCTCACAGACATCACGTAGGACACTGTKGTGGACTCTGCGTATTTGATCTCATCATTTACTAACCACACTAAACCAGTTGCTCACTCACTGGCATGGGAACCAGGGAGCAGCYGGGAGGAGTCTCCAGAGATGCTTTTACGTACAAACACATGGAAAATTGTCATCTTCTGGTGGTGCTTTCCAGCCTTGCAGATCCAYAGTCAAGAATGAGCTGCAGACACACAGAGGCACACTTTCCCCAGCACCCGCAGAGCAGGGGGTGCAGCAGCTTTGCTTTCAAGACTCAGGAGCCTTTAGGAGCAGAGCCCCRCTGTGCAGCACTGTCCTTGCCCAGCAGCCACCACATCCTCCCCCTTGCAGCCTGGCATGCCTTTACCACTGCCAGGCACTGTCTTTTTCCTATTGAGAACACACCATAATGCAAACAGGATTGCTGACAGTGCCCACAGACTCTGGACCCATGCTTAGATTAATGTCAGCCATTAGGGATTTAGCCAGCCATCCATACAGGTGGGAAATAACTTCTCTCCTGCTTGTCTCCTGCTTCTCTCCTGCTTAGTAGCCAATGTCCAAGAGCCAGAGAGACCAAGGATGTGTTTTGAGGCAGCACAAATAATCCTCTCTTAGGCTACCAGGAGTCCTTTCCCCAAAGAGGGTCAGTAGGGCTGGGGGAGCTTCGCCACCTTCTGCACCGGGGGCTTTGTCTGCTGAGCCACCTGAACAAAGGTGCTGCCACCTGCAGCAGCTCACAGCTACCAAAGCCTTGGGGAGGGCAGCACTGGTGGGGTCCTATTCTCTACCTGCAGTYTAATTTCTGTTTCTCCTACTCAGCCTTTGTGAAGCACCTCACTGCTACAGTCATGTTCCTCTGAGTACTGACCCAATTCCCTGGATTGTACTGGGAGCTTCTCTTAACAGTCTGGGGAACCCAGTCTGCATGACCTGATGTTCCCCTATSGAGTTTTGGAAACCCTGAACGCTTGTAGAACCCACATTAAAATCCCATTGTCATGAAAATTTTTATCATTAAAGAAAATTCCAGTCTCATTAAAGCATTYATAATAATTGTTTCTATGTCAGAAGAGCGTTTTACAGAAGCATTTTTCATTTGATAAAAATCAACCCACCTACTTTGCTCAGTAAAATGTTCCCAARCAAAGGCAAGCCTAACTCAAGAACAGCAAAGACGACTAGAGCTTGTATTGCTTGTAWTTGAGCCAGAAACAATTAGTTATGAGAGGATTATTAATGTGTACCTTTAATACTCTGACTCAGCCTTCTGTGTGTTTCTTTCCCTTGTACTCCACTTTATACCATCCATCCTCTGCTCATACAGAAACCCRAGACTGGCAGCATTTAAGGAGCACGTTAGCTGGAAGAGTTAGAGGTATATTCCAGATCTCAGGTATTAAATTCCCTCAGCCTGCTGACCTCTTCCATTCCCAGGGAAAACGTGGCTGCATCACTGGGCAGGACTTTAAAATGATTAGGGACAGGGATCAGACACCGCTGCACCAGCGTTTAATTTCTTTCCTCAAAGAAAGAAAATCTACAAGACATGCTTCAGTTCTCACTCGCAGCTTTTCTGGAGCACAACGTGTTCTGTGTTGCTATGGGTTATGAACACGAGTTGGGGAAATTAAATAAGTACCTAATCCAAGCACTCAGTTAATTAATACTGTGCTGTTAACAGGGCTATAACCGCATGCGTTTCGTGAGAATTAACAAGATTTGTTTGCATTAGCATGCTCTTACATCTCCCAGGTGACAGCAGGGACCATGAAATGGGGGTTTATGCTCTGCTCTGGCCCCTGTCAGTGCCCAGAGGGGCTGGCAGGACTGGCACTGGGGCTCTGGTTGTCACCCATCACCTCCAGCACCCACTGGGGACGGACACAGCTCGCACCCGCTGCTGAGGACAACTGCACCTCACATGGGGGAATTGCTGATGGCTTGGCACAGACAGAGAGGAGATGGCCCTCTGGCCTCCTAATTAAATGGACTAGAACTGAACTTGCAACAAAAATAAACACACAAGAACACAAATCAGCAACACTTGCGTGACTTTGCGAAGACAAAAATCAAATTGYTTCAAGATGATCTTTACAATTACGTTAGCAAGTTCAATAGAGCATCGAAGTTGACAGCTGTGGCTTTGTGTGGTGAGGAGCAGCAGAAGGCGGTGACAGAGGCTCTCTGGGCTTCTCTGGGCTGAGCCCCTCTTCCCTCCTGTTCCTCAGCTGTTACTCACACGAGTGCCATGAAGATTTCCACCACACGGCTTTGGGAAGAGAGAGAGAAGTGGCAGCTCTGCGTTGTGCCTGGCACTGCTTAGGCAAGTCTTCTTCCACTTTTAGTTCACGATTCCCTCTTTGTCTCTCTTGAGTTGTTCCTCTCCCCAGCTTTGCAAACTCTTCCAAACCCAAGGTTTATAGCCTTGGTCACTCATTTGATGTGCACTACACAAGGATTGGCCAAATGACACCGGCCACGTTACRGGGCAGATTTCTGCAGATCTAAGATGAGCTCCACATATTCCTCCAGTTCGCTCATTTGCAAACATCTGTAGCAGAACACAGTGATCTTCCACTAAAAAAAAAACAAAAACCCACACAAATGGAGCCAGTTCCATTTGTTTTCCATATATGGGAAGAACTCTCTCTAAACAAATTTAATTCTTGACTCCAAGTGGAATTGAAGATGCTTTTCAGATAAGAAGTGGTAAAATAAAATCRCAAAAGATCACAGAAAATGATGTTGTTATTCCCTTCCTGCAGCATCCATCTAATTTTATGTTTCGCATTGGGGCAGTTTGGCCTTCTCTAAGACCAGAAAGGCAGCAGACAAACAGCAGTTGAGCGGTGGTTAGACTGCACTCATGTAACCCAGCAATCATAACTCAAGGGAGAAAATGATTTCCTGTCAGAAATATAGACTGAAACTGCCAAGAAAATCTCTCCAAAGCTACAAACTTATCACCATTCACCCATTAGATGAAGAGAAAAATCAAAATTGCACCACTTTGATGAAACACCACACAGAGAGAAAGAAAAGAAGACACAGCCATGAAGTCAGCTTGAGTTCTAGTAAATACTTTGCTCTGAAATCACATTTCAAAAAAAATCAGAAAAGTAGGTAAAAATACAGTTGCATTTACAGCCTGCCCACTGTGACATTTTTTTCCAGACAACTGGCAAGATTTGACATTAGCTACAAAGCCATGCCTTAACAATCTTGTGGATTCTCTCGTCTCTCCACCCTTGGTGCCAGAACATTCATGAGTGATGAGGGCTGGGGTTGGCTTTGGGACACGATGCACATGGTGAGAGCCCAGGGAGCACCAAACTGGGACTGAATCCCACCTGAGGACCCRACTGCACTCCAGCTTTCATCAGCTTTATACCAGGATTAAAATTTCATCAAAATGAAATAAGAAAAGAAAGTTTGAGAAGTGACATCCCCTGGGCTTTTTCAGAAGTAATTGCCCAAYGACAGCAAATTTCTCTGCCCAGGAGATGGTATTCTGCTCCTTTGGTACCAATAGTGGGAAAAGGGAAAAAAGCCTGCTCAGTGTGATTTCCTGATTAAGCTACTCATAACCTGCATCCTTTGGTCTGTTCTAGTCTATTTTATTCAATTGTGTTTTTCTTTYTGCAGCTTCATCTGCTGAGCCCAAAGGAGATCCAATTTACAACTGGATGACTGGTTCACGGCCACATTACCTCATGCAGCATCAAAGATTTTCAGATGTGAAACCCTTGTCCATTTTCTCACAYTGGTGTTCACAGCAGATAAAGCATCATTATTAATGCATTATCCAACATATTATTTCAACGTCCCAGAGAAAAACAGACTGGAAATTCAATTATCTATTGACACAAGTCACTTTGTTACTCCATGAAAACAAAACACAAAGCAGATTGATTTTTTTCATAGAGCTCCAGAACACAAAACTTATCACGAAATGAGAAACACAGTAAGAGCTGAATCTAACTATAAACTCTGACATATATCCACTTATAATGATTAATGACTATGAAAAAGAAAAGAGAGGCTGCATGCACAAATGCCAGCCTGAACTGACATTAAGACATATAGCTATTTTAAATATTTTCCCTTCTAATTACCTGTGTCTTTACTCCTGTAAAATATTYGCCATACAAAACCCAATTGGCTCTACTGCCTCTCTCAAAAGCAGCAGGCAGTCAAATAAGCTCTGAAAAGCCAATTCAAATGCCACAAAGTAAAAGAGCACTGCTGTTTCTCTCATAGAAAATCCAAATAAAGCTCATTTACTTCTCTCGGGAGTGTAAGACAAAGGTATTAACACCACAGCAGAGTTTTTCTTTAGCAATATWTGAGCAAAGAGAATGAATGCTCCAACCTGCTGTCACTACTACAGCTTCCATTCCCTTTACTGGTATTTCAGTGGCTCAAGGAAGGGGCTGTGGCCACATGAACTCAGCTGGCTGACCATTGCAAGGGTGATCTCCAAGAGACATGATAAAGACAGAGCTCAGGAGAACACTAGCAAATAGCATTCAGGATATGCCACTTTGTTCACTACTTTCCAAAACTCTTTTCTTGGGCAGAATGGCTCAATTTAAAATAGCTTTACAGCCATGGCCTTTCTCATCCTACATGACCAAGACTTACACAGGCCAAAGACACTGAACATGCAATTTCAGGGGCTGTGTAGGGTTTTTTTGAGGTGTGTGAGGCAGAGTTTGGGTCCCACCACGGGTCCCAGCAAGGTCACATCTAGGATAAGGCAGGTGCCTGTGACAGAAAACAAACCCCATCCCTTAATGGCACTGAGACAAAAAGTTTAATAGCGTGTTTGAGGGAATCAAGGTGTCCTCCTTGCTGTCCATTACCTTCCAGGGTGGAAATAGTCTCATTTGTCACTGGTTCCATGCCACGTAGCACATCTGGAATCAGGGTGTTGGCGGTGTTTGTGTTATGCTCTCAGCAGGAGACGATTTGCTGGTGGAGATCATGTCAGCACGGCTGGAGAYGAAAACATCCAAAATAGTGTCCATGACTGGCAACTTTTATTTTGCAACATATGTCAGACTCCTGCYTGTGACGTGGCACAACTAGCTATCRTATGATGTAAGGGCTGCAGYACATATTTTAGCACACAATGCAATTGTCTGCGAGAAGTTCATTCGACTCCCCACTGCGAGACACATTTCACGACAACCAAGCCCTGAAAAGTTCTCTCCCTCACTTAAAACTGAGCTGAAAGGGCTTCTCACGAGGCGGGACACCCTGGGCAGAAATTTCCAGAAGTRAACTGCGAATGGAAAACCTTTAAGCAAACACCAGCATTAACCAAACTGGATGCAGAATTAGCAGCTTGGGTTGGGCCCCCTCAGAGAAATGAAGCAATTCCCTTAGAAGGGCCTCTGTACGTTCAGAGCTCGCTCTCGAGGAGGATTAGCCATGTTGTCATCTTATGTGAACACCGSTCTGTGCTTGGGAAAATGAATAAAGGCCACACCAAAATGACTCCAGGGAAGGGTTCTCAGCAGCACTCATAGCCTCAGGGATCCTGTTATGACAGCAAGAGGAACCAGCAGCATGCAGGTTGGTTTCCCAAGGCTGCTCTGCTGCAGAGCAAAAACACAATCCAGGAAAGCGAAAYGCACCGAGGAAATGCTTCCATCAGGCCCCAGTGTGGTGATGCAGTTCCTCAAGAAAAGAAAGTCCTTCTTCATCCCTTCCAACATGGAGCTTAGGAAAAAATCACGTGTGATGTGAGTCATCTGCTCATTCAGACATGAATTCAGTTTATCCTTGCTGCAAGGATGATCTAACCCCTACCTTCTCCAGACTGTCTCAACAGGGGATCCAGGCACAGGGTAGAGAGGAGCACAGTGACAGAGGTGAAAAGAGGAAGGAAAAACATACACAAACACACAGAAAAGCGATAATTCTGGAGCTTTCCGCCAGGAAGCCCTGTGCCACTGCACAGCAACAAAAATAACCCAGGGGTTCCCTCTGTGCTCCGGCTCCCTGCAAGGAGTCACTTTAAAGCTTTTAGAACATTTGCAGAGTTTGAGAGAAATGTTTTTTGTTTAACTTCAGCTACTTCAGAAATGCCTGGGGCCTGAAGAAACATATTTTTGGATTGCTCCTAAAGAACAGCCTGAACTTTGAAGTTTGGGGAATTTTTTTCAGATCAAATGTTACGTTAATAAACACCAACATGACAAATCGGCCTGAGAACTGGGGGAAAAAATTAACAATCACTAAAAAACCTTCTTGGATTAATTAATTGTGGCATCTTGTTACTTAGTCTAATATGATGATGGGTCTGGCACTGCAAGTCCTGTAAGCCACACTGCACATGTGTTTTTGTGTCCTAACCAAGCACTTTTGATATTATTGCCTATTTTTCCCTACAATACGAAAGGCAGATCATCACCAGCGTCAGCCTGGGTAAGAATGAGATCATAACTAGYTTACTTATAGATGGTTTAAGAAATGCACCCAGAAATTCAAAGCAGCTGGAATCTAAATTGCTTTGTACACAGCTTATTTATAACAGAATTTTCATCAATGCAACTGAATTTACCTTGCACTTTCTTGTTGATTGAGGTGTCCCATGTGAYTTATTTTCCATCCAGGAATGGCTGGATAAGGAACCCTTGAGTCCCTGGGAAGTCATGGGTCAGTCAGCTGCAAGCCACACACAAAATATTRATTACAGCTACGTGGCCAGAGCCCTCTTAATGCTGCAAACAGGAACAGGATCATGCCACTATTGCCACATCCACATTTTTGTATTCTTGCCTCAATTTTCTTCACCCTATTTTCAGAAGGAAAACCATGATTCATTCCTAATAGGTGCCCTATTAAATAATTAAAAAGTGATAATGTAAAACAACTTCCCTCTGTAAACACTGGTGAACAACAGTTTGGTCACTGCTGTAGTTCCTTGCTATCCCAGGGAGCTATAGAGGGGGAACTGTTCAATGTACTTTCCTGAAGATTTTAGGGACAATTTCTCAAGAATCTGAGGACTGTAATGCTTCAGCAGTCCAGAAGAGCACCTACAAGAACTATGGAGCAAGTTTGCTTCTCCCAAGATAGTTTATTTATAAAAATAAAAATAATAAAAAAAAAAAAAATAATGCACCCTCTCAGATTCTAGTCTATTCTCATTAACGCAAGCCAGGTTAATTGTACCAGGATATTCCTGCCATGGGATGGAGCTGAGAGGGGAGAGCTGATCCATCCACTGATTTCCTCCCCATGGGCTCCCACATGCCCAGAATCACCTCCCTGGCAAACGTGGTGCCAGTGGAGAGGCAGCGCTGGACAGGGTGCTTTGATTAACACCACAACTCCTGACCCAGAACATCAGCGCCCTGGGGAGGATTCCAGCAAACATCTGGTCCCATTAAAGATTGCTGGTCGAGATCTGCACCCCGAGAGGGCCAGGGCTGAGGGATTGCATAGTTCCTCTCTGAGGCTGAAACAGCACACAGATCTGAATGTTAGTGGAGCAACCTTTAAGGAAATCGGCATCAGAATAAGGAATGAGGAATGCAAAGCCRTTCATTTAGTGGTTTCTCTAATGCTTCTCCATCTAATATTTGCAAATTTAATATTTACACATGCAATCCTTACAAAAATTATGTTACAAGGAACAGCTTCTGTACTTCTTATAATAAACAGCCAACCAAAAATACATGGTATGTATGGCAGGGGGTTACAGCTGGGATCCTATACTACTTCTTAGAGTCACTTATCTAAGATCTAGTATCTATAAAAAGCCTCTCTGTTTGCTATTTACACAGGTGTCCTGGAGCATTATATAATCATGTAGCAGATCAACATAGCCTCAGGATCTCAAAGTATAATAAAAGTACATTAGGATCGTGACATAGAAGGAAAGAGCTGGCTACCATTTGACACTGGYCTTTTATTCCTTCCAGAAGTTCACCTAGCCATGGATGGATGTCTTTAGTTCTTCATGAGAATAAGACAAAGAAAACATATCTTTTCCTAATCTTGCTTGCCTAGATTTTTAAAATGTACAGGCAGGCTGGCTCCTCACACAAATGTTTAAATTGTGCCATTCTTATTTTTGCTATGTGGTTCCACTAAACTTGGCAACAGATCTCCTACAGTAAGGTCCACAAGCCAGGGCYCTGGCAAGATCTCTACTTTCAAGAGTCAGACTTTAAAAAAGTAAAGCCATAGTAATGTAAAGTATTCAAAATATACACCACCRAGGAGGACAACAAGACATGAGAGATGACAGAGTCTACACAAGGCATAGATGTTTCCACATATTCTCTAACCACAGAGAGGATCAGAAAATATATTACAAATTAAAGCAGATTCTATGATACAAACACCCTCCAGGAAAGGCATCTATCATCCCTTAAAAAAAAAAAAAATATAGAAAAAAGAATGTGATGTATTATCCATAAAATCCTCCACAATGACTAATCTATCATTTCAGTCAGCCAGATCCTGAAGACAAGGTTTGAATCCTAACAAGGTAACAACAAAATCCACTAGAATGTAAGAACAAGGAACATACTCAGTTCCTATTACATCTGGCTTCATTAGAGCTCACTCTTTTAATTTTTAATTAAA
The DNA here is from genome assembly GCF_030028575.1 of Malurus melanocephalus. Taxonomy (NCBI): domain Eukaryota; kingdom Metazoa; phylum Chordata; class Aves; order Passeriformes; family Maluridae; genus Malurus; species Malurus melanocephalus. The sequence continues at coordinate 390,070 of NW_026623428.1, forward strand.
TTAAATTTTAATTTAAAAATTTAATTTTTAATCTGCTGTAATAAAGTCCTTACGTTTGAGCAAAGATCTTAGACCTTGACATGCTCATCTAGAAATATACATTGCATGCAAATGACACGGCAGAGGCAGCACAAGCACWTCGTCCTTACCATGAATGAATTATGCCCTCCATTCATGAAGCCCTCCTGTCCTTTCCAAAGCATCTGCTCTGCAGGATCAACACACACTGGCTCTTTACAAGAGACAACACCAGGAGGAATAAACTCCCACCTCACATTGCCCAGGCTTTGCACAGCTGCTGCTGACACCAAGACATTGCAGCCTCACCCATAATTTCAATCAGCTATTTAGATATCCATATATATTACAAGAGTGCACCAAAACCAAAATAAATTTAAAATCCATATATATATATATATAATGCAATGTAAATAATAATACTTTTACAAACATTTTAAAAAATCTTATCACCTCTTTGCAACTACGAGCATGTCATCATGCTTGCTGAGGATTGCCAGAGGTCACAAGGAACAAGCATTCCATATAATGCATATAACTACCAAGCAATTGCTCCCAGACTCCTGCCATTGGATTTTGCCTACTTGTGCATATATAAATCAACTGGCACTGTGGTTCAAAATGGCCATACTGTCCTTGACACTACCAACCATTTGCCTAGTTGACAGCTACAGCAGCACTAACTCATAAAAAGAAGTATTTGCTGCCTCTTGCACTCTTCATTTTCTTCTCAGTGTTTTTTGGGGCTGTTTCCTAAGTTATGGTTTTACTTCTAGTTCTTTAAGTCCTCAAACTTGATTTACTCACAGGCCCTTTACCCACAAATGTACTATGTAAGATGAAAATGCCAAGGGATTACTTTCATCCAGAAAGCATGAATGCAGAAACACACATATTCTCAGTTTTATATGAGTGGCAATCAATACCAGTGGAGACAAATAAAATCAATGAATTTGCACACCCTGGTCTTTTACTCATTTTCTTCAAGGATTTACTAGCTCACATCTCGCTGAGTAACAACTTGCTTTTTCATGCTGTGAACCCTTTTGTCCAAAGAAAAGCACAAAAATACACCTGAACACTATTTTACAGCATTAATGACCTCAACCTCCCTKCCCCAGGTAATGGCCAGTTCAAGTTTGCTCAGGGATTACCCTTTACCCCTCCAAGGCTGCTGATTTACAAAGCAAAGAGATGCTTGAGAAGCTCTAGCACTATTTGCCTACCAAGCATTAGCTCTTCTGAAATCAGCAATCATGGAAAGTAACTCACCGTCCATACCGAGAAAAGCTGTGCAAAGCTGCAATTTTCTGTGTGAAAAACAACGGGACAGACTACCAGGAGATGAGTTTGCTTCCCCAGGCAAAAGAAGAGGCTGMAAGCAGCAGCAGAAAGCAGCAGCCATTGCTTTTGACGAGCTGACAAGACTGACAAGCTGCAGTCTGCTGCACTCTGCTAACAAACACCCAGGAGATGCTGGAGGACACCCTGAGGGATGGGTGGTTTCTGGGATGGTCCTTGCCATGGAACCTGTATGACGAATGGCACAGAAATTATCGCCTTTTAGTGTGGGGACAGTATCTTCTGCTCAGGGGTGTTCAGAGATAACAACTTCCAAAAAGAAAAAAAAATTTTAAAAAAAGATGGATGGTTGGTATGGACTGCTTTATGAAAACAGAACGAAACCAAAAAGAACTGTGAGCCATGCTATGAACTCCACACTAGAGTTTGCATTTTTTAAATTCCTTGCAATGGATCTGGAATAAATCAGCAATGGGTCAAACCGGTTCAGAAAGTGTTTGAATAACTGCCCACCGAGTGGCCAGAGGTTCTCCGTCAGCAGAGTATTTTGACTGCTGCTGTTCAATTACCATTTGAGAAAGCAGGACTGCTGGGAAAGACAACACAAGGTAAACCAACACTGCCTACAAAAGCAATCAGTGCACCAAAATTCACAGTGCACAGCCCGTTCCTCAGAGACRTTCCCAAAAGCAGCTTCACCTCCTGCTGCTCCGAGCCAGCAGCGCTCAACCCAGCCAAAGGTGAGCGGCTGTCAACAAATCAGSAGAGCCCGAAATATCTCATTTTATCTCTGTAATAGAAACAGTAATTGACAAATCATTATTTTACATTTATAAAATATATGATGAGGAACATACCGCATGCATTCTAGACTTTCTGTCTGCACTGGAAATCAACTGGGAAATTAGGAGGTATGGCGTAGAAACATCACCACGAATATACCGTATTACTGCTTTTGCAGCTGCAGCCCCAGAATTTGTTTCACAATAATTCAGTTACCCATGTTTAAACAACCAGCCAGCAGAAGAAAGGCTGATATATTTCATATGCATTCTCTTTGAGCAGGGGGGCCTTCACGTCTGGTCGAAAAATGTCAGGCTCATATGACACCACCAGAGTCAGGAGAGATGCCTAACCATAACTAAAAGCAGAATTTGGCCAACACAATTGGAAAATACCAGCAGAGTATATACAAATGCACACACGCAATCTCACATAAGAGCAGAGCATGAGACAGATTGGATTTTTTAATCACACCTTTAAAGAAAACAACATTTCATGTACAAACCTCTCACTGTGCTCCTACGTGGATCCTTTATCCCGCTGCAACATAAACAGACATACCAGAGTCTGGAGTAGGGAAGAAAGGTTTTTTTCTCTTTTTTTTTTTTCTTTTTCCCCATTGAGGATTTTAAACAGTTTGAAAAGCAAAAGAACAGATCTGGCCTGCCTTCCAAACTTCAATAATAGATAAACAGTTTTAAGACTACCACAGTCAGCGAGTACATACATAAGCTTTACATTAATATACTTACCTACATTTTAAAGAGAGCTTCATTTTCCCTCTTCATTCTCAGTTTCCTCTAGCATGTAGTCCAGAAGAAAAAGCTAGATGTTTTTCCTGATTCACCAAAACTAYGCTTTTACAATGAATATCCTAATGATTTAGATACTATTCCTCAAAACTTACTGCCTTTCTGTCAGCTTCAATTCAATTTCTGTGAGTTTTGTGTCATCCTTCTAACATCATTCCATTGAACACATCCTTCAGAAAGGAAGGATTTWTAGCTTGCATCTTGCATATAGTGCTGCCTTTCTCAGCTTTCTTGTCTCTGGTGCACTCCTCGGTAACACCTGAGGGCTTTGGTACTTTGCAAAACCAGAGTCAATCTCAATATTGGCAAAGCCATACCCAAACACAAACATTTGAAGATATTGCTAAAAAAACAAGATTCTGAAAAAGTATTTTTAACAAAATTAAATAGATAAACTTTGGTGCAAATTAAAAACAACTCTCTTGTATCTGAGCCCATAATGACTATTTTGAATACACATTATTTACTGCTGGCAATAAAGAAGTTTTTTGGTAACTTTTCTGTTATTGGGAAGAGCTTGAATACAATCCAGTCCAAAAAAAATGCTGACTTTCCTAAATAGGGGCTGTGTTTTTGCAATAAAGAATACTGGTCAATATACAAGTGGAGGAAAACTGAACCAGATGTCAGTAATAGGACCACAGAACGTTGCATTTGCCCAGAATCGCTATTTTAAACACACGATGTTGGTCTACTGGTTTGTGGGATAATACATTTTTGGCAGCCAGAAGGAGTTTCGATATGTTAGAAGGTTATCCTTGAGAAAAAAAAAAAAAAAGGAAGAAAAAAGAGAAGAGAGGTAAAGAAAGGCCACTAATTGGAGTTACCTCTAGCAAAAAAAAAAAAAAATTACTTAAGAAATCAATTCAAAGACAAGGCAGCCTCAAAACAGAAAGCTTGGGGTTTATATTAACTTTTGTTTTCTGCTTTACCTCCTTGATAGTAATATTGCATTGCACTTTGCCTTCCTGGATTTTTTGAAGCAAGTCTTCCCTTCACAAATGCTGTTTCTGCAGCTCCAGCAGTGCAGGGGATCCACCCCACACACACCCCRAGCACACAAACCCAGCACGAGGGGTTTTCCTGCTGGAATCCTTTCCCCCAGCAGGATCCCACTGCCCTCACTGGCCAGACTGGGGGAGCTGCTCAGAGTCCCTGCAGTGAGCACACAACAAACCCAGGTTATCCACTGACAATCTGGGACTTACCCACTTCTAAAATGCTTCCTAGCTCTGGGTCACAGGGGTTTGGGTGGGGTTTTATTATTTTTTCCCCTTCTATTCAAGAAGGAGTTATATCTGTTAAGTGTTCTTAATATTGAAATAAAACTTCAAAATGTACTTTGTGTGTTTGGCCAACAAACATTTGCCTGTTTTACCATGTAGTAAATTCAAAAATCAACTCTGCTCATTGTCTTAACAAACCCTCCTCTGAAAGATAATTAAAACCACTTCCCAATATACAACCAAAGTTTTATTTTTATAGTCTATCTTCAATTATGGCATAATCCTTTCTTTTTTTTTTTAACCAGTGAAATATACAAATCACACAAGACAGAAATATGTACATTAAATGTACAGAACAGAGAAAAGGACACAGAAGATTTACATATCTGAATGACAAGTAAAATATTTTACATTAAATAGGGTTTTAATAGCTAGGATCATGAGATTCAGTTCTGCTCAGACAGAAGTCACTAAAAAGGAACATGAGGTGATTCAGCAAATGAAAAAAAAAGATCATGGTTTTTGTACAATAAAAACCAAAGTGACATATTCAATGAATTAGTGCTTTATTTATTTCTCTTACTTTAAAGATACTCTTTTCAAACATCTGAAGATGAGGGGTAAATATGTCCTTGTACAATAAATTAAGAGCAATAAAGCGCCATYAAGAAGCTGATAAATGATCAAGATGAATTTAATGATACAGCTTATAGGCTTGTGAAAAATCAAGGCTTTAGTACAACTAGGCTAAAGTGAAAGGTTTTCCTCACTTGGTATCTGCAAAAACCATTTTCTTTAACTTGAAGAATGGGACTGAGCTGGAAAGTGGCATCTGAACCAAAGATGAAATCCTGCGTAACTACACAGCATGAGGGGAACACGCATTGTTTGGCAAGTAACAATTTTCTGTTCAAAAACTGAAAAGCAAGGGCCGAATGCAGCACATTTTGGAGTTGGTGTCTCCTTTCAGCAATAATCAATAATGCCCTTCAATGTGAAAATGGAAAATAGAAGTGATCTCCAGACTGGAATCGATTCAAGTGCAGGGTGCTGCCTCTACCAAGCACCCAACGAAGTCCTGAAGTTGGAAAGAGACTTGCTTCTTTGTGATTATCCTTAAAACTTTTGAATGGCAAAAGGTTTTTTTTAAAAAAAATAATTAAACAAAAATCAAACCCACCAAAAGCTTAGAATCAATCTAAACACCTGAAGAGATCTGAAAAAGAAAATGAGGGATGAACTGCCCCTTTAATTTAGATGTTTTATTGTTTTCTAAATCATTAAAATATATATGTACAAAAAAGCTTTGAAGTATCAGATACCAGAGACCACAGTTCTCCCATATATATGTAACTGCTCAATATAGTCTGAACAGTTGTAGTGTATATCTGCAATATATTATCTAAAGCATGTGTATTAAAGACATAGGATGATAAATTTGGTATTGCTGCAATGTTTCATTGAACTATAATAGTCAGTTAATGTTATTAAAATATGAAACTATTTTTCCTTGAGTGAAAGCATTCCCAAAATCTGCGAAAAAAAATCAATCATTCCAAGAGCCGATATCCAATGATTTATTTACTCACATAAAATTAGAGGAGTTATTTGTCAAGCTGTGTTTTGAAAGACAGCCAGCTATTACACCATTTTAAGGCATTTTCAAATTTGGGGAACTCTCATTTTCTATAGGCTGGGAAACCAAAGCTGTTTGAACGCAGTGCCCAGCTCCGGTGCTGCGGGCAGCCTGCCCTGGGCTGCTCCAGCAGGTGAGACACTCCAACGTCACAATCAGCTAACGAGGCCAAACTCTGCCTTAAAAATACCTTTATTATTCACCAAGGCARGTTTTTTTTTCTGGGTTTTCCTCCTGTCTTGCTCGGTTCTGGAAGCAGCCCCGGTGACTYGGGGATAGCGCAGTTGAAGCCTTTCTGATCCTTTGCTCTTTGCCCTCCGGTGACCGACACCTCGTGATGAACATACCCCTTATTTACAGAGCCCTACACGCACTGAGCAGCTTTATACACCCTATTCTAGGAACTCCTAGTGTCTGAACCTAAAAGTCATGGACAGGTCTGTGTGTTCCTCACATCCACAAGGACTGTTCTAACATCCCAAGCACATTACATGGTTGCTCTGCCTACTGCACATGTATTACGTTCCATGGATCTAAATTAGGATATGTCGGATTTTCCCCTCAAACTACTCTATTGTTTGTAAGAAAAGTCAACTTTTTTTTTTTTTTTAACTTTGTAAAATAAATATTCTCAGATTCTCTCCCMTTATTGCCAAAAATATAAGCCTCACACAGTTCTGGGCTGGACGCAGAGAGGGTTTCCAGGCACTTCTCTTTGCAACCTTTATATTTTTCTTTTTTCTTTTTTTTTTCCTTCCCCCGCCCTTTTTTTTTTTTTTTTTCTTTTTTTTTTTTTTTTTTTTTCCTTAAAAGAAGACGACAACTCGTTGGACTCTATAAATAAAGTGGAGATAGTCCCACGGAAAGGGAGAGAGGGGCCCGCACCCCTCGCTGGCAGGCAGGCAGGCAGGCAGGATGGCTGCAGTTCCTCCCACCTCATCCGTGCCCCTATTTGCACACAAACTGGTCCACGATCTCTGTGCACAACTTGCATTTGACGTAGCAGCACCAGTGGAACTTGCAGTGGCAGCGCTCTCGCTGCACCGTCTTGAACTGGTCGTAGCCCCGGCCGCAGCACATGAGTTCGCAGCCGTCCATGCCCTCCGAGGTCTTGTTGCACAGGCGGCCCTGGGTGCCCAGCGAGCCCGTGCTCTCGTTGCGCACGCAGTAGTCGGGGCTGGGGTCGATGTACACCAGGTCGTGGATGGTGGGCGCGTTGAAGCGGCTGTTCACCTGCACCAGCTTGCCCCGGCTGTTGAGCTTCATGGCGGCCGCGCTGTCGTACTTCTCCTTGAGCGCGTCGCCCACCTTGCGGAAATCGGCCAGCTGCAGCCAGCAYGTCTTGAGGCTGCACGAGCCYGACACGCCGTGGCACTTGCAGGCCACGTCAGCCAGGTTGTACACCGTCTGTGGGGTGAGGAGAGAGYGGAGAGGGTGGTGAAACACCGGCTGGGCAAGCACTGACAGCCCTCACCTCCCGCCCTCGGCCCCGCCACAGCGCCCACCTTGGCATCCTGTCCCCTCCTCCAGCGCGCTGGGTGGGAGCAGTGAGCTGGCACACACCCCCTGCACCCCAAAGAGAGTATCACCAGCGAGAGYATCATCAACCTCTCCCCACCACGGAGACAGCCACAACAGCACACACAGCCCAGACAGCAGCATCACTCCGGCTGCGCTCAAATTTTAGGAATTCGCTCTCACGCCAGCAAAGGATTTTGCTGTTTCATTGAGAAATGTAAAACATCCCCTTATTTTCTATCTGAGTTACTCTCCCTATTGATCTCTGCTTGGGGCTGCAATTAGGGAAAGAGTTAAGATTCTTTTTGCTCCTGGCTCAGCTGCAGCTGATTGTCTGCTCTTGGCTCGGCAGCCTCCTCCTATCCCAAACACTGCTCTGGAAAAGAGACTCCATCCAAGAAGAAACCCCCAAACACCTATGGGTGGGAGTCAGAGCCACACAGCAATATCCTCTTTACAAAGCYTTGGCAGGGAAACCTCAGTCATTTGCCCTGTACAAATAAAATAAAGAGTCAGTGTTGACACTGCCCCAAAAATCCTGGGGTCTGACACATTAGACGATACCGTAGACAGCTTCCACCCAGAAGTTACAGAGCCTCAACRCTGCCAAATGGAACTGCAAAGATGAGGCTGAGGCAGGAAAAAAACTGCTCGAGTCTCCGTAAGCAACTGGGAAAGTGTCATTTTTCTTCTTGCTAATAGTAATTGGCCTGTCCACTGCTTGCAGACACCCTCCTCTTACATTTAAATGCTATTAATTTTCAATTATCTTTCATCCTTCTTCACCTTAGAACACAAGTGTAAAGTCTCCAGCCGACTATTGCTGGCACTTCAAGCTCTAGGAAAATAATGATTTTGGCTCTTCATATTCAGACTATTAAAAAAAAGAAAAGTTTACACCCATTCATTTAAAGCATTTTTGAGATTAAAGAAACCATGAAGACATGCTCAACCACAGAAGCCCATGTTTTCTAAGAGCATGGAGAAGCTTTTCACATCCTCTCAAAGAAAAAAAAGCCAGAACAATCCCGTGGCACGATTCCAGCCCGGGAAGCCCAGCACATCCCTCTTCCTTCCAACACACACTGTCCTGGTTGGAAATACCAACTAATAAAATCCTGTCCYACAGAGAATCCACAGGGAGCTGGGCACTTTTTGTGAAACAATACAGAGGGAAACACAACACGCTTTGGTCCCAGCCTCCCCCACGAGGAAAGCAACAGCACTGTCACACAACCAGAGGCGACAGCAGCTCATGCACTCCACACCCACCCGCACCCCGTGTCTGCCGTTTCCCCTGCGCATCAGAACACAGCCAAGCCGTGGTGGCTGCCCTGTGCCCCCTGAGCCACACTTTTCCCCAAAGGAGGGACAGGATGGCCCCATCCCGTGCGGACACTCACCCTCCTGCCGGCCTCGTTGTTGTGCAGGTTCATCATGATGCGCGCRCTCTCGTAGGAGCCTCGCTGGTAGACGCGCTCGCGCTCGCGGGCGTCCACGAACTCCTTGGCGAAGCGGTATCCGTACTCGATGTTGTCCCCGCAGCCGCCCCACAGCCAGTCCCGGGGCAGGTCCTTGGGGCGCGCGGCGCGGCTGCAGCCGCACGAGGACAGCTCGCCCTCGCGGCACGCGCGGCTCATGGCGTTGACCACGCCGGCCGCGCTCACYGCGTAGGTGAACGCCGTCTCCCGGCTGCCTGCACAGAGACACAAGGGGGTTAGGGACGGCCACAACTCCCGGCCACAAGGCTCTCCAGAGCCACCAAACCTCGCTGAAAGGCAGTGACCCCGAACCACGCTGCCCAACACATCCTCACTCTGAAAGAACCAAACGAAACCAAGGCATTCGAGCACACCCAGTGTTTGCCAGGAGCACAAATCACTTCTCATTCGTGCTGGTGAATGCCATAAGGCCAAAGCTGCCATGCCCACGTGTGAGAGGATGGGAGAGCAGCAAGCTCCTTGTCCTTCAGAAGAAAGAGATGTTAAATACAACTTTTAAAAGCCCTGGTTCTTAAATGACTACTTCTCAAACATGATTGATGCACTTCATCCGCTTGTTCCAATTTATTTAAAGTTCAAGCATTTTTCAAAGTCTCCTGGTATCGACAGAAACGTGCAGCAGAGTAACACWCAACTTTCCACCTTACACATTAGCCAGACACTTCTGGAGGAGATGATTTAAAACTAACAACAACCTGTGCTGGTTATTATCCACCACTGCAGCTCTCRCGAATATGGCATGGGAGCCCACGGACAATCATCTTTACAAATTACAGGGAAGAAAAAACCCTTGGCACAAGGTGGCCTTGAAGGTTTTCTCCTGCATCTGGTGCCCTTAAATGGAAATGGAAAACCTCAAGTTTCCAACTTTCGTTAAGAAAAAGTTACAATAGCCATAATGTCAGACATGGCCACATACCATCCTACTGACAGTATCTGATCCCACCTCGTTTGGATTCTGCCTTCCCCAATCACTTTTCCAAGGGTGCCACAAGTTCTGAGCACAACGAGCAAAGCTTTTGTACAAACAAACACAACTTGCACTAGAGAGCAACACTTGAAGTTTGTTTTTCTTCTTAAGAGACAGCATCCCTATGGTTCTTTTCCAAGAAAGATTCTCAGAATGACTAAGAATAGACTAAATATTTTTTTTTCTGTTTATATGAGTTAAGTTTTATTCCTAATCTTTAGTCTAATCAATAGATCAAGTTAGCWTTTAATCTTGATTTTACGTGATTTTTCTCAGGGAACAGCATGGTCCTTTGTAAAATTAGGACTTAAAAGAGGCTGTGTTTTGGGCAAGTTGTGTATATTTAGACAGCAACATTTTTAGGCAAAATCTCTTTGTACAAGATGAATCATGACAGGTCAAATCTAATAGGAGCTTTCAAGCACTTCTGAAACATAAATAATTTGAAGTCTGGCTCATATTTAACACCAAGATGACACCATGATCAGAGCAGCTTTGTTAATATAACAGCTGTCATCCACTGGATTAATTTTAGTAATAAATGCTGGTTTTAAATGGGAAAAATCAGAAATCTTATGTTAGGAAAGATGAGACTTAAGGAAGATGAGAGGCACTTTGCTACCTTACTTGCAATGGTCTATTCTCAGAGACACCTGCTCATGGAAGTGTTTACATGAACTGTGGGTATAAAGGGTTACAGGAGTAGCCTTTTCAGTTAAAAAAACACCAGCTTTATGTGGTGAGTTAGGCCTTGCATCTACTGCAAACTATAGCAGGGGGAACCTCAAACAGATTTTAATGTTCCCCTTTGCTCTGTAACACACATTTTTGGATTAATTCCTTAAGCAAAATTTCCACTATAGTGAGAGGAAAGAAACGTGGTCTGCTTTGGACCACAGGACTCGCCTCTTCCGTTCCATTTTTGTTCTTTTTCATGTTTAGTTAGCTCATGCTTTCACATGGCTAACTCTGCTGCTTGTTGCGGGATTTCRACTCATAAAGCTGACTATTTTGGACTAGTTTTCATTATTACCCTGGAACAAATTTTAAAGGACTTACTCCYAGTGGGAAAGAGAAGGAAAGGCTTGGGTTCAGGAAGGAGAGTTGCCCTGCAAGTTCCCTCCTTGAACATTGAGAAATTATAAAACAGCATCAGCTGCTGAAGCRCACTGCAAGCCAACACTGCCTCGAGTCATCCAACCCCAGGAACACATTAAGAGAGATGGTTCCACATGGATGAGTTACTCTGAATTTTCTTTTTTTCCTTTTTTTTTTTTCTTTTTGGAGTCTTTAGGCACAACTGTGCTTTCCCTCACTGTCAAACATATCTGTCTTTTCCCACAGTCCAGGATTTCTCTCCATTGTAGCCATGGCAAGGAAACACACATTCCAAACACGKCCGAGTCCCCTCTCTCCCATATATATAAAACATAGAAATGGAACTGTTCAATATACACACRCTGTAGGAAGCCACCCACAGAGCAAGGAGCTGAGCCTTACACTTGACCTGAATAAGTCTGCAAGAACAGAACCTTTTTTTTTTTTTTTTAATACCTGAACATAAGACACAAAATGTTCTTTGTCTTGCATTTTAAAAGCATTTAACGTCAGGCTGCAGGCAGAATAACCTGGACCCCAACCACATGGAGCTGTTGGGGGAGGATCCAGTTATTTTGTTTCATGTTAGCTGTGTGCGAGGGCCATGTGCAGCCTGGACAGGGCTGGCCACTAAACCAGGAGATGGGGCAACAAGGGGCAGGCAGTGCCTGACCGGGAACCAGCSCTCAAGGAGAGCAGTGCAGAACACGGGCCCTGAAATTTCACAGTTCAGTAAGCCACAGAGCACGTTTCCAAACCCAAGGCCAGGTTTATTTGTACAGCTTTAGCTGACTGCAGGGTAAACCCTGCGAGAAAGGCTGTCCATTGACACACGGGGCTGGGGCTGTGCAGAGCYRTGCCCAGGAACTCTCTGGGGCACARCCCAGGGCACCTGGCACAGCCCTGCAGGGCCAGTGTGACCAGAACCTGCACCCCTTGACCTGCAGACACCCAGGGCTATCCCACTGCCCAGCACCCAGGGCTGGGGCACAACCTGGAGCAGAACCAGGCTATTCAGTGTCCACTGGAGGAGCACAGCTGGTCAGTGTGAGGGTCAGTGTGAAACACCGCAACTGCTACACCTCGCTCTCACTGAACATTGCACGCTCTAACTCCTGAATACAGCTATTAACCTCGCTTCCATCTGCAATTAGAGTAAGTGGCTTAATTACATGATGAATTGCTGTGCAGACACCAGCTAACACAGTCGTATCCAGYGAAAGGGCGCGGCAAAGTTATTTAACTTGAAAGGAGCCACCTTTAAATAGATCTGTCATACTTGGGGAGGGCAGAAACATGGACTGCAGACAGACACCACAAATCACGGGCCCCATCCTGCACACTGCCTCACACCAGCAGTCCCCCTGAGCTCATTTTCACTTGCTTGGGTAATAAATAAGGGCTGAAGGATGAAGGCCTGAATTTTAAACAGATTAATTTTCTGACATTTGTTAGATTACTAGTACAGAGAGGTGTACAGAAAAAGCTTGCTTTCATGTTACATGTGTTTTTAGACTTTTGCCTGGGTAAGGAAAAAAAAAATCCCTCAATGGGGGGTTAATACTGTGCTTCAAAAAGCCTAGGGAAGGTTGTTTATCTAAAATCAAATGTTCCAATTGAGTACTTACATGCAATAGATTTTTTTCTGTTTGTCTGACAATCTCCAAACAAAAACGTCTTTTAACAAAAACTGAGAGTAAATGTGAATTGATGTATTCCTTCAGCTTTAACTGCAGTCAGCCCATATACAGACAAACCTAGACTGAGACTGATTTTAAAACTTTTGCTTTTTTTAAAAGCAGGACAGAAAAACCCTGACATGAAAACTGCACATTATAACCCCAACTAAAAAGCCCTGCTGCRTTTGCCAGTGCACTGCTCACTACTTAAAAGATCCCAAGTGTCACTCACAAAAACAGGCATTTTTCAGCTGGTTACTCAAAATCAGCAATCTGACTTGGGAAAGTCAGAGGAAGGTGTCACAACAGACCCAGTTCAACAGCACTGGTTAAAACAAACTTTAAAATACTATGAGGCCCTTAAATGCCAGGAAAGGAAGGCAGCACGTGAGCACTGGAGAAGCCCATTTCAAAGAGGATCTGATAGRGGAAGGGTTGGGTGTCCAAACTCTTCACCAAATTGTGATAAGATGTTAAAACAGGAATCTGTCCCTCTTACCAGYGATGTGATTACATTAAATGTGAGTTACAATCACAGAGTTTGCCATGACAGAACTGATTTCATGAAAATTACCCTGCTACAGTACTTTAAAAATAAATCTGTTTTCCCTAAAAAGAGAAAAAAAAATACGTATCTGGAAATAAGMAAGGAGGAATTGCCTATAAACACTAATCGACAGAGCAGCAATTTTCAGTTAACCTCTGGACCAAAAGAGATTTATTATCCAGCTGCTAACTTTGGAACTAGACATGGACATCTTTAATTTTACAAGACGCTGCTGGTTTTAATTCTCGTTGAAGGTTGCCTTCATTTTGTCTCAGGTTTTCTTAAAAAAAGAGATTTCAGGGCCTCATTTTCCTTTCTCCTCTATTCCCATATGCAAATATATATTCCTACTTTGTTTTCCAAGACACATGGCTGGACAGTGGTGGGAAATCACCTCCAGCTAAAAATAATCCACCTCCTTTGCCAACTTTTAGAAACACTTGGTTGTATACAGTACTCACTAAGAACCTGGCAAGAGATTCAAGTGCGGAACAGTGTGTGCCATACATATCCTCAGACAASAGTTTAATCATAAAGGCGTTGCTTCCTACCTATCTGCATGACTCTGCCAAAAACAGAGTTGTTGTCCACAGTGCTGCAATTCCATCTTCTGTGTCTGAATTGGTACTGGCACTCCTTAATGCCCGTCTTTGCTCCCTCTCCAATGAACTGCATGTGGTCCTGATACAATTGGCAGAGTTTCTTCTGTCCTTGGGAAAGCCCTGCTAGCTGGCTGCAGAGTGGCTGGGCTCCTATAATGTACACCTCTGACATCTGAACAGGGTTCATGGGGTTCATGGGGTTCATCCCTAAAGACCTGCATGAAGAAAGATTGGTATTAATAAACAGATGACTCCAAAATAAAATAATTTTTTTTTTAAATCTATAAATGTCAGACAGAACTGTATCTTACACGTGAGTGCACAACTCCTGTTTTAGCTAACAAGTGAGGGAAAGCCACAAACAAATACGAAACTTTTGKTTTAAGGATAGGACAGAAGTTATTAGTTTCCACCCATGTGGTTATCACCATACATTAGAGACTGAAGTAAGACACTGACTTGGAAGATTTGCATCTAGGCAATCTTTTACCAGCTTAAATTGACATAGTGAAAATAACAGAAGCTCCAAACAATTGCAAGGTCAGGAAAATAAATAAAGCAAAAGTGAAAAAAGCACTCCAAATCCCAATTTATCTTAGCACGTATTTTATATTTAAGTCTGGGTTTTTCAATCTGATCTACTATAAACAAAGAGGGAAACCTTTAGCAAGCCAGAARTTAGAAACTTGCTACAGACTACTTCTAGCTTCTTCCGAATGACAACACAAAAAACATACAGGCAAGGTATATTCACTCTAAACAAAATCAACTTTGTTTTCTTAATTCTTCAAGTGCTCTTCACATGATACGTTTCAATTAAAAAATGGCTATTAATCCAAAAGGCATCACTTGAAACAGCAGAGAAACACCTACTTCAAGAACTCCCAACATTGTACACTATACAGATTATTTGTCAAAGCAGGAATTTAAATGTACTTCTTTGTAACGAAACATATTTGTAAACATTTCAGTTACAGAAAACTTCAAACCAAAACTTTAAGTTTTTCCTTGTACTTTTCCTTGTACATTTTCTCTTACACTTACAAAACTTCTACACTAAGGGAGTTCAACTGACTTTTTAAAAGAGAAACAATTGCAGTAATTTAAAGTTGATAAAACTCATAGAGAATCGACCATACGGCACTTYTAAAACTGTATTTTACAAGATGAGWTGTTGCACATTTACCCTTATTCGACAGAGCCCGTTCCCTTTCCTACACAACATATTCCAACCAGCMCACTTCTCCCCTGATGCCTCGCTCCTGCCGCACTCCCGCAGAAACAAAGTACAGAAGAAGCACAGAGACATTAAAGCGAGCAAATCTTGACACCCCCTTTCAAAACCAAGTCGATACGAGATGCTTACCACCAAGAGCTGGCTTCTATTACAACCTGGGTAAAAGAGGAGAAAACGGCCAGAGCCACTACGAGGTACTGAGAAGCCATTGTACTGCCAACTGTCCCCACAGCACCTCCGTGGATTAATACTGCACTGGATTTCTAGAGGGGGGAGAAAAAGGATCAGATTGTTTATTGCTTCTCAGACCATTTTCGAGCATTCAAGTTTAAACAACGGAAGTCTCCTGGCCCCTTTTAACTTGACTCTGACTCGCCGGCCCTTCTCCCCGCCGAGGCTCTGGTGCCAGACACAGGCACACGTCGCGGCTGCCGCTGCAGCGGGGCAGAGCCCACCCCCGCACCCCGCACCCCCACCCACCCTGGGACACCGCCTTCCCGGGCAGCCCCCGTCCCTGTGCCCGGCCCCGCTGCTCGGACCCGCTCCGGACAGCCCGTCCCTGTGCCCGGCCCCGCCGCTCCGGACAGCCCGTCCCTGTGCCCGGCCCCGCCGCTCCGGACAGCCCGTCCCTGTGNGCCCGGCCCCGCCGCTCCGGACAGCCCGTCCCTGTGCCCGGCCCCGCCGCTCCGGACAGCCCGTCCCTGTGCCCGGCCCCGCCGCTCGGACCCGCTCCGGACAGCCCGTCCCGCTGCCCCGGGCTGCAGCGACCCGCGGGCATTACCCCATCGCTGCCCGTGCCGGGACACCCGGGGCTCACGGCTGGCTAAAGGCGGCTTCAGGTTTGCAAAGCGAGCCCGAGAGGGAGGGGGCCGGTGCCTCGAGGGGTCGGTCCCGCCCGGGGACGATGCGGCCGGTCCTGCCCTTCCCTGCCGGCCCCTAAAACATCCCGGAGCAGCCTCGGGGCTCCCGCTCYCCGCGATCGCCGAGGCAGCCCCGAGCTCCGCGCTGGCACCGCGGTGACTGCCCCGACGGCAGCCCCGGGGCCCCGCCGGAGCCGGGACCGGCCCGGGGAGCGACAAAGAGCGGCTTCGCGTCCCGACCCGGACCCTGCGACACCCGGGCTGCCGTCTTGGAAGTCAAATGCTTCCCCCCCGACAGGTCCCGCGATCACCGTCTGGTTCTCACACGGGACTCTCTCACTCGCTCCCCAGAGCCATTCCCGGGGTTTATTTCCCCTCCCCTCGGAAGGAGAAAAAAAAAAAAAAAAAAAAAAAAAAAAAAAAAAAAAAAAAAAAAAAAAAAAAAAAAAAAAAAAAAAAAAAAAAGTAAAAGAAAAAAAAAAGACATTTCGACACTTGGGGGCTCCCTATTCCCTATTCATTCTCCAAAGGCCCTTAACGCTGAATTGAAGGTGTTCTTAATTCTAATTTATTTCTGTTTGCGAAGGGCCGGGAGGAGCGGAGCGCTGGCAGCGGGGCCGGACACGGAACCTGCCCGGGCACACGCGGGGAAGCTGCCGCAGCGTGGGGACCCCCGACACCGCAGTCCCGGGGCGAAGCCTCCCCGCGCCCTGCGGGTTAAATATCCCCTACCCGGGGGAGCTGAGCCCCCCAAGTCCCCACTGCTGGGGGTGGGTAAATGGGGCCKGTCTCCCCCAGCAGAGGAGCCCGCCCGCCCCATAAAGGCTCAGTCCCGGCAAAGGGAGCACGGAGTGAGGGACGGGGCAAAGCGAAGTGTTCGCGGGGAAGCCCGACACCCAAGAGCCCGCAGCGTGCCGGGCTCTGCCCATCTGTTACTTCTTAAAACAACGASAGCAACAAAGAAGCGCCACGGAACTGCCCGAGCCCTGATGAGATTGGAGACGCCGGTGCCCATGCGGGACCCCCAAGAGCTGTGACCCGCCCGGCCCAGCGGCCAGCCCGGACACCCGGGCCGGTGACCGGGACAGCACCGAGAGCGGGGCGCTGTCCCCGCTGCAAGAGCCGTTCGGCCGGGCCAAAGGCCATCGCGCCGCTCCACGGGCCCGGCGCCCCCCGAGCTGGGCCGGAGCCCCCCGCCCGTCGCGGCGCCCCGGGAGCTGTGGCGGCCCGCTCCCAACAGGGGGCGGCCTCGCTCGCCGCAGCCGCGGGAGGCGGGCGGCTCTGCCCTTCCGACGGCACCTCCCGCGCCCCGGCCCCGCTGCCATCGCCCTCCCCGTCTGCGGACACTGCTGAGCGCCGAGCCGGAGGAGGCACCTGCGCCCGGACCCGGCCCCTCCAGCCCGGCCCTTCTGCACGCAGCAGATGACAAGGTGCTACCAGAAACAACACAAAAAA
>NW_026623428.1:409097-446785 GCF_030028575.1 Malurus melanocephalus
ATCGGGAGTGTGAGGCACCGTGTTCAACTTTGTAGGGCCGCGGAGATTGGGTTTTGGTATTTAACGCACCCCATGCGGAGCCCGCGCTCCTTGCCGAGATGAAAAGAGAGGCTTTTACAGATCCTGCACCGCGGGATCGCCTCTGATCCTGTTTTACACGGGGTGTCTGGAAAGCCTGCGAAGGCATCTGGTTTTCTAGGAGCACTAGCAGCGGGCAGGCGGCATCCAGAGSCCGGCTCCGGGGGGCTGTAAACCGCGGGAGGCGCGGCGGCTCCGCGGGGACCCCCCGGCCGCCCCCTGCTCCCCGCTGCGCCTTCWCTGCCATTTGGAGGGGCGAGACCGCGTCTCACGATTACAGGGGAAGGCACCGGTCGGGTCCCGGCCCAGCTCTCCCCACCGGAGGCGCAGAGGGGGTGTTCTCCCGGGGGTGAAGRCACATCGTGTCCTTCCCCCGGCGCCCGGGGACAGCCCCGCTYCTCGGCCCCGCTGAACTCCCCGTGACCCTCCGAGCGCAGCCCATTTACCATACAATTGACAATTAAAAACAAACAAACAACAAAAAGCCAACAGCCTTTCCAACATGGAGTCCTCGCAGCGCCAAGGGGACCCCGAGGAGCCGCGCTCCTCCGCGCTGACCCAGGCGGGACCCGCTGCAGATGCAGAGTGATAATCTCCAGAAACTGAGAATAAAATTAAATGGAGGGGGGGGGGGCTGACTCCGGGTCCTCCGCTGGCCCCCAGCCAGCTCTCCTTAAAGGTACAGGCCACMATTAGCGCCGACGTTTGGCTCCTCCATAGCGATCCTCCTCGGGAAAGTTTGGGAAGTTTGGAAAGATGTCTTTAAACTCGCGTTAGGAGCCGCTGCCAGAAAGATGCACCGGGACGCGGCGGGCAGAGCGAGCCCGGCAAGCGTCCCTGCGGCGGGCAGCCTCTTTTCGGGGGGAAATTTAAAAAGAGAAGGAAAAGCAGAAAATACAGGAGCTTTTCCCAAGTGGGGAGCAGCRCTCTCCGCGGTGGGTGAGCGGAGAGGTGGGAGCGCCCGGCGGTAGCCGAGGAGGGGAGGAGAGGCCGCCCCGCGCCGCGGCCCCGCACCCCGSCGAGCGCAGCCCACCCTGCGCGCCCGCGGCCCCTGCGGCGCGGAGCCCCCGCGCCCCGCCGGACTCACCTCCATCGCGCGGGATCACCGAGCGGGAGCAGCCAAGTAATCCAAGCGGAGCAGGAGGAGAAACGGCGAGACGAAAGTAAAATCCTGGCTCGCAGGAGCCGGGCGGTATCGTCCCGAGCCGCGGCCGGGGGAGCGCGGGGGCCCGCGGAGCTGGCGGGGGGCGGCGGGCGAGCGGCCGCCCTGTCCGGCGCAAACCGAGCGTGTCCGACTGCGGAGCGGGGCACCAGTGCAGCCTTCTTTCCAAGGTCCATCAGCAATCGCAGTAATTAGGGCTTTCCACCAGCAGCAGAANAAAAAAGCCAAAAAAAAAAAAGCCAAAAAAAAAAGCCAACCCAACACACGCACACAGCGCCCGTGGGCGTGATTGTGCGGAAGCAAATAAAAATCTTCACAAGCGGCAGCGAAAGCGCCGCGGGCGACGATCCGTCCCACCAGCCCAGGTGGTGCCGCCGCGGGGCTCCCCGCGCTCCCACCCGGCTCCGCCGGCGCTCGGGCCGCCGACCGCCCCCTCCGCAGCTCGGCGCGGAGCGGCCCGTGCGAGGGGGACGAGAGGAGCCGAGCGGTGCAGGGCTCCCCCCTGCCCGCCCCCCTTCACTTGCTTAGAGGCTGGGCGGTGCGGAGCCGGGGGTCCGCGGCTGCAGAGCCATCCCGGGGCCGGCTCCCTCCATTTTACACTGAGAAGAAAAAGCCCAAACAGAAAAAGAAGTTTCTGCACAAGCGGGAAGGGGGAGGGGGGCTGTGCACGCGTGTGTCTGTCTTACGGGGCGACTGATCCTGCAAGGCGAGCAGGGGCAGGGGGAGGGGAGCGGTCCGGGCTTCAGGAGCTGCGGCTCCCCCAATCCATCGGTGCCAGAGCGCCCAGCGCCGGGCAGCGCGATACGGGGAGAAGAGCCGGGACAGCGAGCCAGGGCAGGCGGCGTCGCGGCAGCCGACCCTTCCTTCGCCGGGTCCTGCTGCCGGCCCCTCTCCCCCCGCGTCTCTCTCTCGCTCCTCTTCACCCCGCTGCTTAAAACTGCGAAAGAAAAAAAAAAAAAAAAAAAAAAAAAAAAAAAAAGGAAAAGGAAAAAAAAAAGTTAAGAGAGCCAACGGCAGCTGGAAAACTTTCTCGCCAGCGCATGCGCCCGAGGCCGGCCTATTGCAGACGGGGCTGGATTTTAAAGCTGTACGGCAGCGAGCGGGACCCTGCGCAGCCCCGGGGCGARCGCCCGCGATCCGCGTCCCCATCCCGCTGAGTCCCGCATGGCCGGGCAGTGCTCGCCGGTCAGGCTYGGCCCGAGGCCCCGTGAACGCAAACTCTTCCTGCAAAGCAGTGCCCCGTGCGCTCATCGCGGCCGGCGGGTGCRTGCGGGGGTGCACGGCCCGTCCAGCACCGCCGGCTGCCTGTGGTGGCCCGGGAGGGGGCACAGACACACATCCACACACATCCATACACATATATACACACACATACATATACACACACATACATACACAATGTACACACATGTTGCAGACAGGCTCATTCGGGCTCTGTGGCCGGCCCGCGGGCTCCCCTCGCCCACACGTGCACACAATGTGCGGCGCACATGGCCCGGGCTGYCCCAGCATCCCCGCCGCGCTCGGGGACAAGCCCTGCGTGTCGCACGCTCCGAGGCGGCCGCGTGTGCCGAAGGACCGAGCGAGCTCGACGGCTCGTGTTCCTCCTTCTGCAGCTTTTTGTCATTGTAAATTTGTCGAGCTGTTTGTTGACTAAACTGTTCGGGTTAAATCAAGACCCAGTGAGAGCTACAGGGGAGGGGGGCTTGGCGGACCCTTCGCAGCTCCAAGCGTTTTCCCCACTCTGCAGCCCTCGGGTTTTTATTGCACCTCTGCCGTCCCGCGTGCACCCAAGCACAGGAAATGGGAGCGTTCCCCCAGCAATGCCGTAACTCCGCAGTATTTCCCCTGTATCCGCCTGCAACTGTGGGTCCGCGAGGGGGAGGGGGCACATTATCAAAGCAGCCCTGGGAAATCCAACCAGGCTGCGAGAGCAGCTCCGCTATCAATAAATGCATTCACTCCTTCAAAGCCCTTCCAGTGCAAATAAAATCCCTTCAGGAGGCCGATGGGGGAATAGGCACATCGCGGCCGGCCCGAGCTGCTGCCGCTGCTCACCTGCTCCCGAGCCAGGAGCTCGCCCGCCCCGACGGGGCGCTGCCCGCCAGGTAAGCGCAGCCTCCTGCGGCATCAGCGGCGGCCGAACGGGGTGCTGTCCCCTCGGGCCGTCCCTGCGTTGCTGTGCCCGGCCCCGCTCCCCCGAGCCCCCCGAGGAGCCGCCGAGAGGGGCCCGGCGCCGGGAGCGCAGCGGAGCGGGGGCAGCGCGGGGTGCGGGCGGAACCGGGAGCGCATCGGGACAGCGCGGAGCCCCCTCGGCCCCATGGGCAGGGGATCAGCCGGGACTCGGCGACACCTGAGTGAGCAGCATCGCTGCCGGCAGATTTCTTTACTCCCTAATACCCAAAGAGCCTTTCCATTAGGCATCCTCACTGCCCGGGCTGCTGTTCATTCCTCGGGACGCGTGGTGAGGAATTTATAAATTAGGTGTAGCACCAGGTCCGGGGAGGGGGAAGGAATAAGGRGGCTGTTCGTTCCTTTAAGAAGACCAACCTTAGTTTTATGCCTAGTAAATAATATTTTATTGCCTTTGGTTTACTGTGGCATTTCAATTATCCCCTTTAGGAGTCTGCAAACTGCGTAGGTTAAAGGTCATTTCTCAAATCACTAGAATTAGTAAAGAATAGCAGAAAACTGTAAAAGGGGGAGGAGCCGCGCAGTAAAACAAGAAAGATCGCCCGGAATAAACTAATAAAGAGCCCCGAGCTGTTTACCTCTCGCACTTGTATTCCCGAATGTTGTTTATCATCGTGTAATTGCATAATGTCATCGGCCACAAGAAAACGCCGAGCCCGGGACGATCCACACGGGCAGGGCTGTGAGCGWCAGTTTGGCAATGGGCGAAGCCAACATCAGATCATTTTCTTTGCCCGGATTCCTAGTCGCTGCTTTTAAAAAGAAAGCTGAAGAGGGAATTTATAAATCACGGGCAAATTTTCAAGCTGTGGCGCATATAAGTGGAAATAAAGGGCAGAAATCCAAACATCCTGCAAGGCTTTAAGAATTTTAATTTCTCCTGACTATTTAAAACAGCTGGGTGAAGCTAGGGGGGGCAGGAGAGAGGAGTATTGACAATGTCACAGGCATTCGTGCTGCCCAGGGTTTTGTTTTCCAGGTTTGTTAGCAGTGGAGCTCTAAAGGTAACCAGACAGTTGATCTTATGCTCTACTGCCAACACTGAAGTGTTTTCTGGAGAAAAAAAATAATTCTCAGACTAATGTCATAGCAAATGTGATATCGTTGAATGCCCAAACAGCAGTACCTCGAAAAGCAGCACTGCAAGATCTTAGAGATTTAGATCTGTTACAGCTCTGCAATTCTCTGTGGGACAGAAGTAAATTATTTCTGGTCTTTTTGATGCGTTTCTGCCGTTTTTCTGCAGGATAATTAATTTTAACAAAAGGAGTGGTCACATCAAAACCTTGCACGCCTGTGTTCACTGGTACGTGTGGTGCTGTGTGATTAATCTTTCCACCCTGGCCAATGGCAGGGTGTTCCTCACGAAGAACCCGTTTGGAAAGCAGAACTTCCAAGGAAAGGAGGTGTTTTCCTGGATGTCTTTTTAGCTCACTGTGGAATTTGAGTATATAATGTAGGAATTATGACACATACCACACTGAACCGTTGTGAAGGCACAGCCCATGTGCAGCTGGTTTGGGATTATTGCACAGTGTATCTGCTTTTCTAGGTGAGGGTTGTACCATGAGGGCCATTTGACAGAGCAGAGATGTCACTCTGCACTCTGCCCACCACACCATCTACTCCAGGGGTGACTTCATTTTAAGCTCCTAGGGATTTAGATGTCACTGCCTTGAAATCACATATGTACTTTCCTAAGGCTGTTTTCTTTCCCAAAACATGCTGTTGCTTTTTTTCAACAGACCACCCTGTCATCCAAAAGATGGCTAAACTACAAAAGAAATGCCAACGATGATCATTTTATGCCAAATCTTGTAATAATTGTCATTTTCCTCATCCTCATCCAGTAGAATCAATAAATAGCATGGGAAACTCTCTTTTTAGCAATAATTTGTACTTATAGCTTGCATAAATTCTGAACAGACTTTGACAAGTTAAGAGACTAGAAGACAAAGAAGTATGGACGTGTGTCCATGCATGGATGTACCCCCGCCCTGTTCCCTTCCCATCTCTTAAATCCCAAAYTCATGATGTTGAAAGAAGCCAGGATATTTGGGAGCAGCCATAAACCACTAGAGAGGAAGAAATAAAGTCTAGATTAGCATTCATCTTTACCAGATGAAGATGTATTTTAGATGCAGTGAGATGCAAATAAGAGGCAGCAGGCAAGAGAGGAAAGTTTGCAGGGTAATGAAGYGTAACAAATTCAGGTGAAAACACCAATCTACAAACCTGCAAAGCCTGTAGAAAAAAATATACCACTTTATATTTAAATTGATGATAACTATACCAATTTGTTATTACTAGTAATGAACTGGAGAAGGACCGCTGTGGACTCATTTTTCATATGCTAAACAAAGGTGGGATTTTTTCCCACTCCCTTTTGAGGTCTGAAAAACCTCAGTGCCACTGCAGAAACCACAGCCCAGATATGACAGATGTGTTGGGTCATGGAGGAAAATAAAGAGATAAGAAAATCATTGACACAAAAAGAGAAATKACTCTAAAAGCTGTTGAACCAGGATGCCAGCTGGATGCACATCTATTGCAGCTTGGARCTCCACTGCTGCCAGCTCAGCCAGGGGAAGATGATTAAAAAATGCCCTCTCAAGAGCAGGGAAGGGTGTGTTTTGGGATTGCTGTTCTGGGAGATTGGTGCCACRGGCAGCAGCTTGTGCCCAGCCTGGCTCTGGCACACTGAGCTCAGTGAGCTGAGGGGAAGGTGGTGACACCAGTGCTGGTGTCTGGAGGTGTTCAAGGGGGACATGACTCCCCTACAGCCAACAGGACATGGGAAAGCTGTCTGCACCTCTGGAGTTAGACTGTGGACGGGCTCTGACATTTTTTGGTTTGATCTCTGGAACAGTGAGATTGTTGAAGTTAACTGTCCAAGGGATAAGAAGGTMACTACCAAAGGGATAAATTTACAGCCCTAGAAGCGTGTCCTGCATCCCTCTGGGGCACGTGTCCCTCTCGTCACACCTTGTACCTGTGTCTGTGTGTGGGTCTTTATCTCGCCCGTCCCCATCTCGGCCATCCCCCTGCTGCCACCATATGTCATTGGAATGTTTCAAGTAGTGAGTCTGGTTTACTTAAAGAATAGTGCTTTTAGAGGAATAATACTTTGCTTTGTTTCCATTAGGACCTTAAAAAAAACGTTTATGGGAGGAAAAATAAACAATCCCACCACCACTCCTTAACAGCAGAGTACTTACCCTCTCCTAATGCTACCAGTTCCTTCTCTCACCGAGGCCAAAGGCACCTCCCATAAACTCTGGAGGGCTCTTACGTGTTTCTCCTGAGTGCCCTGAACRTAACTCTCCCAACACACACACACAAAGGCACAGAGACTGCATTTTGCAGGATGACCAGGCAGCGAGTTCTGTCACCCACAGCCCAGCAGAGCCCCGGTTCCTCTGCAGAGAGCACAGAACAGGTGGCACAGGGGAGGCTGTGGCTGCACCGGGGTCAGCAAGGGCTACAGAGGGTGAGGAAAGGACAGCACGAGGCTCTTTTCCACATCCCTGCCCTGGAACAGCCAGTCCTGCTCTCACACACTGTCTGTGCCTCTGCCTCAGGGYTGTGCTTCAGCTCCCAAGGGCAGCAGCAAAGGGCAGGAGGAGCAGCCCAGCAGAGCTYTGGAGGTGAGGGATCACTCTGGCATCCCTGCTCTTGGAACACACCCCCCTGACCTTAGCAAATAGGATTCCTACCTTAGGATGCCTTTAAATCCCATTTTCTGCTGGCATATTGTCGTGGTGTTGGTGTGGTCACTGTGCCATGCTCACAAGCTGCAGGTAACAAGGATTCCCAGGAGATTTTACCGATGGCAAAGGAGCAGACTGTGAACTGGGAGGAGGAAAGTGCTCCACAGACTTTCTGTCAGCGTGGAGCAGTCTGACACCCACTCCTGCCATGGTCACAACCATGTGTCCTTGCCTGGGCCACGCCTGCTCCTGAGCAGCTCTCCTTACCTCTGGAGAAGGTTAGAAGATTAGGCTGGAGTTTGTAATTGTGGCAATTTTGGGTCCTCAGATTCCGCACAGTTCAAGGAGGAATGTCGGTGGATGTTTGAAGCTCTCACCTGAAATATCTAAGGATTTCTTTAGAATATGTACACACATGTCATCAGTAAAGTGTGTTTAGGAGTGAGAGAAGGGATCTTGGTTAGCCCCTATATGACACTTATCTCACAGACCACTTAGCTAATTCATCATTTCCTTAGGACTGCAGATATGTCATAACAGCTAAGCCAATGTATATTTGTCCATGACTGCTTAAAGCCATATAATGCTGAAGATAGCCATTAATCTAGGTACCATGAGCAAAACATCTGATAAATTTAACCCTATCTTTCAAGCTCCGTAAGAGTCTGTCAATTGACCTCAATTCCTCCAGTTTATTTAGAATACAGCATTACGTTTAAACCCATTTTAAAAGGCATTTAATGTTGAGATGAATTGTGAACTCTTAATTTTAAGTGTTTGATTAGTCAAACCTTGTGACTTGTTGCCATGGTGATATTGTTGTCTTTATTTTTTCATGATCRAGGTAATACTTTAGCTCTACATTATTTCCTTGATTTAAATAGAAAATATGAAGACTTTTGAAAATGTCACTGACAGTGTGAATGTTTGCCCACAGTGAGGAACACAAGGATGCACCTACAGCACAGACCTGGGACCAGGCTGAGGAACAGACACTAAGATTTTGCACAGAACAGGTGTAACAGGCACTTGGTTYTCCTGCTAAAATCAGGAGAAATTGAAAATTGGTTTATCATGAACCACCTCTGATTCTATTCTGCTCCTTAGAGACTGTAGAGTGTCACTCTTTGAGGAGTGACCTGACAAAATACATTCAATCTTGGGACAAACAAGGACCACAGCAGGGGAAAGGTTCTTGTCCTTCAGGYAGGACCTGGCAATGCAGTGCTGAGAACTCCTGCAGCCAGGCCCTCACTGCCCTCCCTGAGTGCTGGTGCAAACCCCACAGTCTGTGTGTGTGTGACTCCCCTGGCTCAGTTTCCTCACCACCTGAGCAGCTCCTGGAGCTGGCAGGCCCACGGGGATGGAACTGATCTGTTCTTTACCATGGYACAGAGTGCTGTAAAGCACTGTAGCACTTTCGTCAAGTAGCCGTGGTTTTGCTTCTGGGAAAGTGTGACAGGTACTCATTACTGCCCAGGGTGGTGGTAATGGCCCAGCCCTGCCTTGCTGGCACCTGTCCTGGTGGCAGCATTTCTTCCACCCAGTCAGTAATAACCTGTAATTCAAAGCACAGGGGTGACTCCATGATATCACTTTTAACAAAGCAGCCAAGCAAAGGAGCAGTGACAGGAGTAGCCACTTAATTGCTTGATAATCGTCACTGCACTTCACTCTATCTATTAGTCTTTATTACAGGTTGCCAATTTTGCATTTTTTCCTTATTTAGTCAGTTGTTTTGCCAATATTTTCATAAAACACTATTCCAAATTGTCTGAGGCGTGCAGGGGAATTTACCCAGCACCGAGGTGGATGTACTGATTGATCCACTGCTGCTTGCAGTGACCTCCAGAGGAAAGCCAAACCTCATTCCTTCTTGTAAGGTTTTATACAGAACATTTATTGCATTTTCATTATCAGTTAGGTGTGTTTTTATTACCTTTTTTTGTTTGGTTTTTTTTTTTTTTGACAATATGGTCTGAAGTTATTGTGGGGGGCTGCATTATCATGGGTAGGATATTAGGAGGATATTTCCATTATAGTCTTTCTTCACTATCCCACAACATCAGCTTGTATTCATTTGGAAAATATTCCCAAGATTTTCATTATTTTCTTTGTATTTCTCCTCTGTGTCAAAAGGTTGCCTTAGTTGTAAGYCCTAGGTTGATCCTGTGAAAAGAACATAGAATATACATTGTAAAGTCACTGAAAGAGTTAAATGTGTGTCCCAGCAGGGCTTTTTGGCACTAAGTGGGCAGGGCACTCCCCTTCCAAATGCTGGACTTTATACTTGCCATTTGCACTGCAATGCAAATTGACAGTCCTGTCCCTGAGAGCAGAGCACTTTTGGGGAAAGCATTCCTTGTCTGAAACACAATTTGAGCAGTATTTTATTATACTGTGACCCTGTGAGCATACATTCAGGGGGGACTTCTGGGGTTTATTTCAGCTGATTATGGAACACAGAGCAGAATACAGCCAGTGACCTCTGTAAATGATCACATATTTGACTTTTGGATAAGAAGTCATCTAGTCATAAATGATTTATCTAAAAGATTCTATCTGATCTGAGACTAAGCTTCACCCAGCTGCATTAGGAAAGCATGTAGCAATTTATAAATTTCACATACTGTAGTACTTTAGAAAATGTATTTACGTTCTATATTCTTTACATATATCTGGACCGGATTTTGAAAGCTAACGCAAAGTAAAATCAGATTTTCGAAATGTTTGTTACAAAGCCCTTTCTAAAAGTCTGGTATTCATTTCAAGATGATATCCTGTATTTAATAAGAATTGTTAATATTGTCTGTGTAGCATAATTACAAAACTGKACTGAGATGTGGCACTCAAAAGAAGTGTCCCTTTCATCTTCATTCTTGCGGTGCAAGTAGGATGTGCATCACATCAAAACTATCTCTTCAATTGCCATTTTGTTTATAACACAGTCTAAGGCAGCGACTTTGAAATGAATATGCAAATAGGAAGAAATTCAGAAAAATAAAAACATCTGATTTTTTTTTTAAATTTGTCCCATTCCTCTGGTGCTTGACCTTCCTGGAAGTTCTGGGCTATCACACRTCAAGGCACTGTTCCTTTCATACCAATTACTCAATTCAAATAGCTCATTTTCTTTATTCTCAGTTTGGTATCTGTGTTGGTAAGCAATCCAAATTGTCCTCCAGACTTGTTCTGGTGGCAAGGTCGAACAAACCAGTTGCAAAAAATGCCCCTCCAATGCAATCTCTCATTAGTCCCCCAGTTTAACCAATGTACAGGCATCATAATTTGTATTTGGAATTTCAGAGCTGAGAAGGGAAAATAATCCAGCCAAACTAGGTAGGTGGATTCTGCAAAAAACATTTCTAAACATATTTATTATTTCCTGGTTTGCCTGATTCCTTGGGACACTGATGATGTCAATGTAACATATATCAAGGAAGTTTTGTAAGGTTTTCTGTATTTCAGTCTCTMTTGTGCCAGATGCTGATTCTATTCAAATCCCACAGCAATCAAAGGAAAGAGGGCATTTCACACTGTACAGGACCCATGGGTAATCCAAGTCCAAAGCATGTGTTTAATTTCACTCAGTCTTACCTTAGGTGCCTCCTGCCTCTTGCCAAGTTCTTTGTGCACCCCWAGAGAAGATGGCAAAGCAGCTGAAGAATCACAGGGGTCCTGCATGGAAAAGATTTCAAAGGCTGCATATGGCACTTCTGTGGGAGGGAATTTAGAGCTAAAAAAATGTGCAGAGCAGTGCAGGAAGSAGCAAAAGCAGTCCTGTACATCCCTATGGCTGCAGTGGAGAGCAAACAGAACAGCAGCAATGCCTAAACAGTTTATTYTAACCAAAATCTTTCCCTGTGATCTGTGCAGAGAGCAGATGTGGACAAGGATTGCTGTGGAAAGGTACCAATATGACCACGAGCATTCACATTAACCCAAAAGCATTTATAATTGATTTCAGGCTGTAAATCCTGTAAAAATCTGCTCACATGTATTCTTCTGTAAGTTATCTGGGCAGTCATAGCCCCAAATGCCACGCACTGCTGTCTCTCACTCCCTGCAGAAGGACTGAGGGTAATTCCTGCTGACTTCAGGTGCTACTCCTGCTTCTGCTTCCCCATTTCAAACTTGTAACCTGTTTCACAGACAGGATTGAATATAATAGCATTGATAATCAGATTAGTAAATGGGTCTCTGCATTTTAGCAGAATAACTGTATCCACTGTGCTGTGCTTCACAGAGAAGGAAGATTGTAAGACATTTCAGTTAAATTAGCTATGAATTATTAACTGATGGCAACCTTGAAGAAAAATTAAGAATATGTGCAAAAATAATCAGGTCTGAAGAGGAGGCTTGCTCTGAAATACTAATTTTCTTTTAAGCAAGAAAAAAATCCTTATCATATAAGCTGGACAGGTCTTTTCCTGTCACTTTCAGGCTCCAATGTTTTATTGACCAAACTCCTTGCTTTAGACTTGAGCTCATGTTCTCTGAGGAAGTACAAGTGGTAATTATGCAAGTCTTTCCTTCCCTGTCATGGGCAACATTCACAGGGGAGATTTACAACCTTCAGCTCTCCGATACGGAGACTGGTTGTTTAACTTCAGAGAGAACAACTCTGACATGGTGAATGGCAGCAGCATTGGAACAAATYCTCTAGAAACTGCCTACCTGGACAGTTAATAATTATGGGGATGGGGGCTTTGGCTCTTCTTTCTCCTGTAGTAACCTCAACTGCAAGATTACTCAGAATTTAATTTGTTTTAGAAAACAGATTCCTAAATAAAATGYGTTTTACTCCTCTAGGCAATAGCAGATCTACCTTTAGCAACAGCAAACTAACCAATGGACTCAATGGTTATTAAATCATAACAAATTCAATAAGATTAGTGATTATAATGTAAAGATATCATAATGAAAGGCTGTGTTAACAGGTAGGAGTTGAGTGCTGGTCTACATACACAGTCAGGACAACTATAAACAAAACACATTGTAAATGAACTTCAGGAATGAGACCTAGGATGTATTTTCTTATCACAAAGCATTCAAAAAGTCATTCAAAAGGTACTCTGTTCATCTGAATTACATTTAGCTGAAATTTTGATCCATAGAGGAAACARTTTGGCCCCACGCTGCTGTAAATATAAACATTTGCTTCAGAAAGAAGAAYGTGGGTCCCAATCAGAAATTTACTTTTAATCAGTGGTCTTTCATTTCACTTAGTAAAGTTTGGATTAGTCCCTTAATGCACACACTCACTATGACTGACAACAGCCCTGCCTTCACACATTGGGTTGTTTTAAGCCTGGAGAAGGTGCAGAGGGCAGGAGAGCTGCACAAGGAATACGGCTGGTCTGTAATGGCTGCATTTTTGTGACCCTTTGTGGATTGTAATAAGGATCTTTTTATTAAAACAAAACAAAACTGCAAGAGCTCGGGGGCAGATCTGTGTTCTCTTTTGGCCTGTGTTAACCTCTAACCAGAATCTGGCCATTTGAAAAAAAATGTACTTCAGCTGTTTTTCTTTATTTTTGGAAGTTTAAAATGAAATATAAAGCCCRTAATAAAATGCATATGAGGACACAAATCAATAGACATGAGAACTGTGTTAAGAACTATGCAACCACAGAGGTCTTCATTAACAAGGGTGTTCTCCTCATGAAATTCAGAAAATGCTCTTATTCACTTGTATGCATGTCGTTGTTTGTGCCATTATTTATTTCTATGGCAACCCAAACAGTACAGACAGCAATATTAGACAACAGTAATCAAGAAAAAGAAACAACCTCATTGCAAAAGAAGACAAYTAAGAGCCAAAACAGAGGTGTTTAGATGATGGTGTAATTTGCTATAATAACTGTTTAACCACATATTTGGCAAGCCCTGGATAACTCACTCATGAGTAATGCATTTGTCCAAATTACATTCRAATAAAAAGTAGTTACTGTGCTGTATTATCGTGTGCTCTGCACAGATATTTCCTCCCTATCGATTTTCCCACGGCAAGAAGGCTCCTCACGGAGCCCAGGTTAGCTGGGGATCGCTGCTGATTGCTCTTGTGCAGCCTCTGCRAAGCTGGGTGGGTGCTCTGGAGCCACATCTCATCAGTGCTCRGTGTCTGGAGCTGTCTGAGTGCCTGCTGCAGCTCCCACTCTGCTCTCCCCTGGCTGTCCATCTGGAGGGGGCTTGGCTGCTCTCCTCCAGCCCAGCTCCCCGAGCGYACGGCAGCTGCAGCTGCCAGAACATCTGCTGTCTCCTGGCCTCGCCGGGGTGAGCACCAAAAGCACAGCCTTTTCAAAGCTGGACACTCGCCTCCATCTGAAACTGGGCGAGTTCAAAGTTCTTCTGTTCGTCCTGAGCCTTCCAGCTTCACAGGAACAGACAACTGTGTGCAAGGCACATTGCAGTGCACCTTTCAAAGGGAGCCAGTGCATTGTCTTTAGGATGCGCTGGCACTGTGCCTGCTCTTCCCCTGCATGTGGAGATTTAGGGTTAGAACAGTCTTGTTCTGAAGAAAGACTCGTGTTCAAGAAYAAGGAGTGGAAGGAATGCAAACCCAAACAAAATTAGTCCGTGACTGCATCCATCAAGGGTGGGCTCCTACAGCATCAGCACCTCCAGGCCATTCAAAAGCTGAAACAGTGTGCCCTGGGCTATTCCTGCTGAGGGTAGAGGCTGCCTCTCGTTTGAAAAGGTGAATTTGAAAGAGATATCTTACTTGGAAAGTTRTGAGTATGAAATAACATGGCTGTAATCTCACAGGAGGAAAATGTGCACWGCAGCCCCCATCCACTGCACTGTTCACATGTGGGTCAAGTCATGCCCTGGCGACGTGCAGAGCTCCCACTGACTTCATAATGGGAAATGTATTACTTGTTTAGAGCTGACTTGGCTTTATTTAGAATGATTTAATACTTTGGTTATTAAGTTTGGTGGCTTGGAGAAGCGATACCAACAGGTGACACTCGCCCTTCCTTGCCCCTGASAGGTTTCTGCACAGGGTGAGACCCAGTGCGTGTTGGTGGGTGAGGCTCTTCCAGAGCCAAATCCTGGGCCTTGAGCATGGTGAGAGCAACCTGGGATGCAGCAGGAGCTCAGCTCCATCAGCTCGTGCTGTCCTGGGGCTGCTGGGGCTCCCAAAATGGGTCTGAACTGATGTGGGCTTGAAATGCGAGCTGACACAGCCTCATTCCCTGAGCTCGTCCTTGTGCTTGCTCAAACCCTGAGCTGCTCTGGCTTGAGTCTGGAGTGACCAAACAGGCTCTCTGAGGAGGAAACCTCAGCCTCAATCCTTAACCAGGCTCTCTCAGAGCTGGAGGAGCTCCTGGCTCTATGAACTCAAACTTCATTTAGGTGAGATATTCCTGCACCCAGAGCTGCTCACCCTGGGGCACCCACAGACACAAACCTGCTGGTCCTGGCCATCCCCTGGGGACGCACAGACACAAACCTGCTGGTCCTGCCCACCCCTGGGGCATCCATAAACACAAACCTGGTGGTCCTGGCCATCCCCTGGGGCACCCACAGACACAAACCTGCTGGTCCTGGCCATCCCCTGGGGCACCCACAGACACAAACCTGCTGGTCCTGGCCATCCCCTGGGGCACCACAGACACAAACCTGCTGGTCCTGGCCATCCCTGGGGCATCCATAAACACAAACCTGCTGCTCCTGCCCACCCCTGGGGCACCCACAGACACAAACCTGCTGCTCCTGCCCATCCCTGGGGCACCCACAGACACAAACCTGCTGGTCCTGGCCATCCCCTGGGGACGCACAGACACAAACCTGCTGCTCCTGGCCATCCCCTGGGCACCCACAGCCCCTTTTTACAGAGGAAAGATCCCTCCTGAAAACCATCTAATGGAAAATGGGCCATAAGAGCATTTGATAGTTGGATCCTTAGTGAGATACTTTGGCAGATGCTGTCCCTGTCCCCACATGAGGAAGCAGGAGCTGACTTTAGAGCACAGAGTGATCAATCCTGAAAACAGAATCAGAAATGGTGTGTCTCCAGTGGGATGGGCAGCTCCTAACACCGACCCCAACTAGACACAGAACGAGCCACTCCAAATAATTGTGCAGGTCTGGAAAGGAGATTGAAGCTCCTGCTACTCAATTTATACTATTGCAGCTCAAAGCTAAGCAGGCAAAAGTGGAATACACAATAAATGCATATTTAGCTGTAGTTAAAACTGAAACTGAATATCCTAYGTTAGTGCATAGTTCTCTCTTACGAAGAAAACTAATTTATAGGTAAAGAAACAGCTTAAAACTAAGAGACTGTGTTTTTAAGTAAGCTGAGTAAAATGAATACTTACTTACCTTTTATTCTCCTGCTGTGTGTGCCCTGAGCTGGTCCAGGGAGTTCTATGAGGTAAGAAATTCCTGGTCAACAAAAGTTCCTTTTCTGAAAAAAGYGAACATAATGGAAATGGGGAACCACTTACCAGGCAGCTGAAAAAGGAGCTGACTGTGCAGAGAATTTCACACCTTATGGCTTTTGGTCAGTAAAGTACATAAACAAAATGTAATTTTCTATGCAATTACACAGGGTCACACAAGAATATTATGTTTTAGAAACCCACTCAAAAGCATATTGCTCTCTAAGAGCCCCATCCAGCAAATGGTTCCTCACTTTAGTGAAGTCACTCGTAAGCATTTCTGAGAGTGGGGCCTACGAGACATTTTCCTTTTTATGCTTTCTTAAACAGTTTATGTGATAGTAACAACAGGAAGATAAATTACTTTGAATGGTAGCAATTAGAGAAATAAGGAGTGTGATAGATTTACCATGTGGAAAACATCTCTCACACATTTTCCTACAGTCATTAAACCTGCTTTTAATGACACAACACTGATTTCAGAAAGAAACAAAGTTTATTTGATGAAAATAAACAAGCTGATCAACACTAAATACTTCCCATACACATGATAACAATGTTATGAACTCTAAATACCTTGGTACTTTACACTTCTACGAGACATTAAATTACAATGACTGTCTAATACATGCCCACTGGTAATTTCTAGGAATTCCTTAGTTTCATATCAATGTCCTTAACCATATATCAATATCACAATCCAGAACATGCCACTCACTTGAAAAAATTATTACAAGAAGCACTATCAAATGAGGATCTAAGGTAAATAGGGAATACTGACCCATTGCTGCAGAACATCACATTCAAACATCACCCTACGCACACAAAAGAAACATTGCGGATATAGTTTGTGTCAACACGTCTGAGGTCTTTTCATAAACACTGTTTAAAAAGTAAATTGAAACCCACTTTCAAATGAAAGTCAATGTGCAGGTACGTGCATACTGGATACACAAAATTCATTAAATACAAAATTCATACTGTWCATTTAAATGAAAGAAAGAATGTGCAGTGCAAGACTGATCTCACATGAAAATAATAACCATTATCTTAAATGTTAAGCAAAAGTTGGTTTGCTTCATTACACTAAGAGGGCGGGAAAAAAAAAAAATCTACCAAACATTGCTCAAATAAAATAGTTCCCAACATCACAGTGTTTATTGTAAACCCCGAGATTCTATTTTAGTATATGAAAAGATTTTCTCCAAACATCAGAGTACCACATGAAATGAAAAGAAAGGAAAAAAAAAAAGAAAGAAAGAAAGAAAAAAATCAATGTTAGACAAAATTTTCCTCTTTAAGGGCTGACTTTTAGGCCCTGATAAAAGTTTAGATCAATACTCATACCAACATGAGTGGRGCAAAAATGCCCCTAAAATAATATCTGTGACAAAATTGGCACATACATATAAATATCTAACTATACAGCTTTGTATCTGTGACCCTATTTCCCCCCTAGTTTATATCCTACTTCAAGTATTCGGTTGCAGAGTTAAGGTAAAGACCTGATTGTAAGAGACACAGATGATTGTCCCCTACTGCGACAACAAATTTGTCATGAGAAACCAGTTTTGTTGTCTGAGTTTCCAAGTGCAACATTTGTCATATGTGCTAAATATACTCCCAAAAGCTTTGCTGTTTCAAAAACAAAGATCTAAAATGCCATTGATAGTTAAAGGACAAACTTTTTAAACATGAATGAAATTGGGATTATYTAMGCTATGCTAATTCTATACATTTTAYTCTATTTACTGAGGACAGTAACATCTAGCAGGACTCCTGCTCAAATAAATTGCTCTTTGATTGCACCGAGAATTATGGTACAAATAAATAAAATATCATCTCTAGACAATAATTTTAAGGGGGTTACTATGTATGGCTCATGTAGGATGTTTAGGGTTAATTGCACCACAGGTTCAAAAATAATTTTTCTAAATTCAGTGCAAGACTTCAGGAGTATCCATTTAGACTTCTTTTTTTCTTCTTTTTTTTTTCTTTTTTTATTTTATTTTTATTTTACAGCAGCAAAGAAAAACTACTAAGGATTAAGGCCACCCATGCTTAAATTTATTGTTTGTCCTTTAAAAATGCAGATATTCTATTTCCACTGCCATCAGCATGGAAGCATTTCTTCCATGGACAAAAAGATGCCTCAACAAAACAGCCAAACATTTGCACATGTTTGCCAGATTGACTGAAAACGTTTGTGGAGTCAGAAGGAACCTCTCCTTGAGAAGTGGTAGAGATCTGACTGTCAGTTAAGAGTCTCTCACTGAATGTAACGACTTCACGTTTTTACTTTTCCTTGCATGTGCTTTAAATTTATTTTACTAGACACATTTTGTTGACACAAACAGCCTCCGAGTGCTGTTTTGTTCATTGGTATTTTCTTTAACATCTAAGATTCGTTGGGGTCCGTGTTGGAGACTGTTTTTCAATGTAGAGAACAATAACAAACAGTTCCACATTTACAGGAGACCTAGTGCATATRCTGTATTCACAGCAATCTTAGCTTTATTTTTGTTTTTGTTTGTTTGTTTTCTCAAGAGTCCCAGCTTTTATTGTTGAAAACATGTATGCATTTGGATGGTAAAAGGTTGATTCATCCTTGTGTACATGTCCATATATATACATACATATAAAAGCCTCAAGCTTTTACCATCCAGGAATAGATACATCTTGTATATAATCATATATTTATGTTCAAATTAGATGTCCTATGCATTGTCAGAGACACACACCATTATTTTCATAAAACTAATCTTTGTCATCAGTTATTAGTACCAAAAATTGATTTCATTTCCAACCTGGCCCAGAGCTTAATACCGGTTATAGTATCAATATTTGGTTTTGGTTTGTTTTTTAATTTAGATCATTCTATCAGTAGATAAAAGAAAACAGAGGAGGGTAAAGGCTTGTTTTTTATATTTTGGAAAAGCCCATATCTAACTGGGGGTAAAGTTAATGCCAACACCCTTATATAGCATTTTACTAATACCTCTTTGATAATCTAGTGCAATAGAAGTGATACTTTAGAAGAGACTAGGTAAAATCAGCAAATGCAGATACCACATCTAAGGGAATCTGAATTACTTATTAAAATCAATATTAATTTACCAAAAATTAGCTAAATAACCTGGTTTAACTGAACTTCATCAAACAATCATGTTCTGAACAGATGGTTTCTTTGTAAAAAACAGAATAACTCACAAGACCCATTAAAGACAGAAATCACGCTCTTAGAATTTCTGCTTGAGTCTCCTTCATTATTTTCCAAAGTATCTAATTTCACAATAGACTACAAGAAATAATGGAGAAAATGCCAATTAATGCAGCATTTCATTAGATATCAACCTCAGCATTCATTTTCTGCATCTGTGATCTTCTCCAGGATATCATGGTCATGTTTGGAGATCCARTGCAATAGATTATCATTGTTACCTTCCAGTGCTACAGTTTGTTCTTCCTTTTTCACTAGTTCCTCTGACAACTGTAACAAGGGAACAAAACATTCCAATTAACATGATTAAAGCATCCAGAACATCCTAGTTCTCATTTAATCAAGATTCTCATACATACGAGTGGAGATGCAGCTCTTCTAGGGGCTAAGGATTAATTAAGGCATTTAAATTCCATTTGAACCCACTTATGTTCATAGGGTGGCAATTAGTTTAATGTTGATTTGCATGACACGATTCCCCCTAAATGGGAAATACTTTAAATTACTGAGATATCGATTTCTCTTGTGCTTGTAATTCTGTAAACTGAGTTTTCTGACCTTGCCTATAAGCACAGTAGCTTTGAAAGGGAAATCCTATTAATAAAACTAAATATTTTTCTGTGGGAACCGGGGAATCATCCACTCAGTTCCATGGCAAGTACCTGTACCAGCTTTCCAAAATTGAAGCACCACTTCCATGTAAAGTTTTAAGCACTTCCAGTTCACTTTAATTTGCAAAATGGTGGAGAAAGGTTTTATGGCTGCAAGAAGCTCAGATTTGCAGAAGTTAAAATACAGAGCAAGGTGTTGGGAGGTTTTTAGCCACACACCCACTAATCACAGGTGGTTGGTTGCTCTCCCTGGCTGGCAYTGCTGAAACCCAGGACACTGTGAGAGGRAACAGGGAATCTYCCTGCYTTCCACCGATTTTGGATGAGACCCTGTCTGATTGTGCTTACAGAGTGAGGTCTCAATGATTTTTATTGTTACTTCAGTTGTGCTGCAAGCAAACAGCACAGTATTCTTGAACAGTGAATTGGTMTTATTCACATTATCTGTATATCAGATGAGTGGGAGGAATTAAGGGATTCCTTTACAGGGCAGTTGTTCGTTTATCCACTGATTTTGTTTCTAGAAAATTTGAAATGCATTATGTATGGGRTTCTCCATTATTGCCCTTCCATTTATGTAACCTTAAAACTTTCCAAAMCATCCCATTTTATGAAAAAGAATTTGCCATACAGTGCTTAAACTTTTGTTTACAGCTCAAAACTTCTTATGCTTTTTAAATAAAACTACTTGGCTAAAATTCCTCTTTCAGAATTTTAGAATCTAATATTTATTAGAGAAATTATTCTGTGAGTATAGTGAAACACTGTTCACAGAATAAACTCACCAATTATTTTAAATCCATGTTTTCAAGCTCACATCTTGGTAGGAAGCACAYGTAACAGTTTATATCATACAGACTTAGATGAACAGTTCTACTTTTGCAGTGAGAGGTTGGTAGAGTTCTGCTGGTTAAAACACTTAGGGATTAATCCACAGCCCACTRAAATGTGGAAAGGTTCCCACCGATTTTAACAGGTTTTGGATCTGGCCCTTGAACRGTCTAAAAATGACTTCTGCAGAGCTGGAAAGCCAGGGAGTTCCTAAAGTAGATCATGTTACTAGTTCTGGCACATAAAATCGCTGCAGACTTTTTATGAAAACTGTAAGTCAGCGCACGCRTTTCGCTGGGWGAGCTGTGCATAGCTCCCATTCTTSTGTGCCCCACAATTTCTGAATCGTCATTCAAAGAGATACTCGGGCACGGGGAGCACACCTACAAATTAACGAGGACAGCACATTCCAGAAATGCAGCACAATAATACCCCCGTTTTTTTTTAAACTAAAACGTAATCACAGCAAATCTTCATGTAGCTGCTATTTTACAAGCTGAAGTTCCTTTGCAATTAACACTCTTTTATGCTTGGAAAAAAGTGAGAACCCAGAGTAAAGTGTCCAATCTGAGCAACAGCAGCAAAGCACAAAATGCACTCCCTCTCCAGCCTGYTCCTCAAATTTTCATTGGGGTTTACTGCAGAATGAAATCCCCCGAATAAACCTCACCAACTTAATCAACCCACCCATTCATCAGGAAACCATATATGTATTGGAAGTGTAACAAAAACTTGTTCACCACAGGTAGGAAATGCAAAGTATTTCTCAAGTAAGTCAAATAAATATATGAAAGGATATTGCTGTCAAATACCAGCTGAGGTTGAGTAAATTAAATTTGTATTTGTTTCTTCAATGCTGTACTTGGTACAAGTCACTGAACCTCTAAAACAGAAATAAAGTTTGGTAACGTACATTGGGCCTGAATTCAGCTGAAATAAATGTCCTATGAGCTTGGCACCTCTGTCAGTCCTTTAGATACCAGTCAATGAAAACAACAGAAGGATGTGAATATATAAAAGTGTAGTAGCCCACAAATACTTGTTCAGATTGTTTTTGCTTTGGATAAAGACACCTGCCTGATTAGTACTTTTTACCTCCAATCCTTTCCTCTCAGCAGTGATTTGCAGAAAC
The DNA here is from genome assembly GCF_030028575.1 of Malurus melanocephalus. Classification (NCBI taxonomy): domain Eukaryota; kingdom Metazoa; phylum Chordata; class Aves; order Passeriformes; family Maluridae; genus Malurus; species Malurus melanocephalus. Next base: position 430,425 of record NW_026623428.1, read on the forward strand.
AAGCTGGAGAGGGTGGGTAAACACAAAGGGGTTAAAGGGGAAACTGTTTAATAACAGTAGTAAAATGCAGGCTATTTTTGACATCTGGGTTAATGTCCATTATGCTCCATATGCTTTCCAAATGTTTGCAACAAGCACCCAGATACAAAAACAGATACCCATTCACGTAGGCTTAAATTGCCCTGTGCTAACCTGTTACACATGGTACCTACATAAAAGGSCAGCAACTGATATGGTAATTAGCGAGTCAGAAAGAGAGGGAATGGACACTTTATGGCAGGGAATTGGTATCTGACCCAATGTTAGTAGAGAAGGATATCGTTAATGAAAACCTGGTAAGGCTATTTCTGCTCCCTGAGCTGTGACAAGGCCTCTGTGCCAGAATGTGACATCCTTTAAAAAGCTGTCAGGAGGAATTCCTCAGTTTCCTTCTCCAGACTCATTCATCATTACTGCGATCAGAGCACCAACAAATGATGGGAAGTTATTTCATTTTCTGGAAATAAGTAACTAGACTGAAAWAAGGCTATAACTCATAAAGACTTTCTCAAGTGATGTCCTGGGATTTGCYTGTGCCTCTAACAACATAATGTAAATTATATGAAGGGAAAAAAATGCATTCTCATTTTTTACCTTTTTCTGTGCAAAACCATGAAAAGAATGACTCCATTAACTAAGACAAAGCCGTGACATGGACCACTCTAAATTCTGTTCCTGCCACCAGCTTATTGTGGGACTAAGGAAAAAGTCAGATCATTTTGCTGTGCCTAACTTACTCTTTGCCACAGCAGGAATAACATCAGGCTCCTCACAGGAATTTGCAAGGCTTAATGTTTGTAATGTTCCTTAAGAGTCTTGGATGAGTGCTAAGTATTATTATTTTTCAGTTCCTGCATTTGATTAAAACTGAAATAACATAGTAAAAATTAAATTAATATATTAAATTTCAAGTAAAGAGCAAGCATGTGGTTTGCAGAGCTACTTGTAACACTTTTAATACCAACACACATTACAGAGTAGGTGATTCCCCAGGTCTGTACTGACATGTACCATGTGGGCACAACTTCACAACTGAAAGCCCCCCAGAAGTTTGATTCAGCCAAAAATCTGTTCGTGGCTTCTGTGTGAGCCCAGAGCTGGGGCCAGAGGGAGCMCTGTGGGCTGCTTTCCCTGCCCCTGGAGTACAAACACGATCAGATATTTGCCCAGATATTTGCAGAACAGGGTACGCAGATCTGCCGCAGCGCTCGGCGCTGTCGCTCCCTCAGCACAGGATGTGACAGTGGCATSATACCACTCTTTGAACCTCCCTGTCATTACAGCCCCAACTATAAATACCACTCTTGCTACTTCCTTCTGGCCTAACTCWGGAGGGAAGAATGAAAACCCACCTCTCACTTTCTAAAGAATCCAGTAACCTGTTAAAGCCTGTTGTATCGACGTGAAAATCTCYAGTGAGGAGGGCCAAGAAGAAAAATAATTAGGAACTAAATTTGTACCCAACCTACGTAGAAAATTTTCAATGCTGAGATGCCAAAGACACCTAAGACACTTGTTGAGCAGAGTGAAAAGGTAAAATCTAGTTTAAATTTATAGCATTCCTTCAGTGTCCCTCTAGGAGTTTGGCTTTTTGCCAGTGTTCCTTGTTAAAAATTTGTTAAACGTGTTTGGCATTAATGCAAACACAAAGTGCTCATTTGTTACAAATTCTATTGGAATGCATTCATTTAAGGCAATGAAGTAGTTACCAGAAAAGAAAAAATGTTCATTAAGTACATTTTAAAAATACAATGATGTATGCGGTGCATAACTATGGCGCCCCAGTGGCTATATAAATATCTGACAGAATAACCACAAGTTGTGTTTGGTTTGAAATTGGAATCTCTTAAACATAACCGATAGAACAAAAACTGGTTTTGTTTGTTGTCAAAACTGATGTTAGTCTTTCTTGTTTAGATCTAGTTATAATAACCAAAGTTTTGCCATACGGGTTTTTTACATCTCAAATCAATAAAGCCCACGGGTTAAATAATGCCCAAGGAAGTTTCTTCACTCGAAAGGTAAGTGCAGCACTGCACATTATCTGGAGAACACTGGACACAGAAAGTAAACACCCTGCTTGGAGGAGAACAAATTTTAGTCATTCTTAAAAACTCCACTTAAGGAAATGTTACCTGGGAGATCTGCAACTGTCTGGCAACATTCAGGTTCACCTTGGCATAAGGTGTCCTGCTGTAGTCCTTGCAGAAAAGAAAGCACTCAGACCTAGTTTAAAAAATCCCAATAACAAATCCCTCTTTTGTAATAATGTGAAATATCCCTGGTAATGATAAMTCTTGATTTTGGATTAGCAGCTCTGAGGTCTCTTTCTTAGATGTTAGGAAATTTCTATCAATGTATCTTAGCTACAYTGTAAAACCAAAACCATTTTCTTTTTCCAATGGTTTATAACTACTTATAAAAAAGTTTAAAAATTATAAATGCATGAGTAAAACATATTCAAAAGAAAGATCCAGAAAATGTGTGATTTAATTAAATATTGAGAGGTTCACAAAAAACCACCAGCATAAAAAGTTATTTATAAAGACAGAATTAACTTTGCTCCAATTCTGGCAAAGAAATTATTTATCCCATTTGTTGCTATTTATGTTTTAAATTCATTACACAGTAAACTTCAGAAGGATCTGCAGCTGGTGGTAGAATCACTGCACGAATGTGATGAACTTTCCATATTGCTATAATGCCAGAATTGTTAATCTTAGTTAGGGATAAAAGCAGATACCATTGGGATGAATAAAATCAAATGGATTCAAGCCCTCTAGAGAGCAAGAGTCCTTGAAAACTACTGTACAATTATATCATAAAATTAGATGAAGTTTATGAACCTTGAGAGTATTTGGACAAGGATGCCTTCTCTACTGGGAATGTTTATAAATCAAAATTAGACAAGTGCTATATGAGCTAAAAAACAGATTTTTTTTTCCTTGTAACGTTTTTCTTTTCACAGAACAAGTCTATTCCAAATCAAAGCTCTTCGGAAATATGAGAAAACTCAGAACATATCCTTCAATCTGTCACTTTGACAGTGAATTAAAAAGAGGGTTATAGGGAATGTTRAGGATGGCTTCAGAGCAGGACTCTTCCGTGTGCTGAAGATGATGGAAGAGTTTCCATCGAGACCCGGGAGGCGGCCGTGACTCAGCAGCGCAGGGCACGGGGCTCTTTGTCAGGACATTTATGACTTCCTAAAGATGGAGCACACCGAGACCATTACTGCTGCTGTTGTTGTTCTTTAAATCGAACCCAAGTGACAAGAAAAGACGAATTCCTGRGGTTTAGTGCCCCAAACAATAACGCTCCCAACGTGATCCCGAAAGCCGTCAATAGCAGAGACCACTGGACGAAATTGGAAGGTRCCTTTTCCATCCTGGCTGAATGTGGAATGCTATTTATTCTCGTGCGCGGGACTAATTAGGGGCCTTTTTTTTTTTGTTTTTTTTTGAAGATCAAGGTTTTGGCGATCCGTGCTGCCTAATAACACGGTGTGCCTGCCCGCCACCTGGCCCGGCGCGGCTCGCCCGGCACCGCCTCGGGCCACGGCAAGTGCGGGCAGGAAACGCCGCGTTAACCCGCGCTCTGCCGGCCCCGAGCCGGCCCCGACACCGAGCACAGCCCCTGTGGCGGTGCCAGGGTGCYGCCGAGCCTGTCACTGCCATAAAGCTGTCACCCACACCGTGCCCTGCCTGCGGACGCACTCGGAGCGCAGCCGGCAGCGAACCCGCGCAGCGCCGAGCGCACACCGCGCCTGTGCCGGGACAAGAAGTGGTTAAATAAACGCTGTGTCAAGCCCCCAATCTAATAAGTCATCTTATTAGGAAGTTGTGATGCCCTGTTTGCCCTCGCCTGTGGCTTGTCTGCTCCACTGAAAGGGCTCCTGCTGGGACCTTTGTGGCATTATACGAGGYAGAGAGGGCTGCTGCAATATATGAGCCTTGGTTTGGAGCAGCCGAAACAGCGGGAGAACTAAGCTGCAAAGAATTAAACATGTAACAACTTTGTAAAAGCACAGACAGTGATTGAGGTTGGCCYTTTTGCTGTTGACACATTCTGGCCCCTGTAGGTTGTGGTCACTAAGCCCATTAGAGCTGCAGTGTGGCAACATCTAGTTCAGCAAGTTCAATGTGTTTCTGTTTTATTTCTAAATACTGGACGCGAGCTGGCAGCGATAGGAGAGCGGAATATGGCACCAGAAATATGTCATAAACACAGTCGTCATTGTCAGGGATGTGAAATTACTTTTCAAACTATTTCTTTTTGGCAGATGGAAAGTGGGTGTATTTTTTGCACTTTGTTAACTGAAATGTAATTGCGACTTGCTGCATGTTTTGTTTAATTAAAAAAAAAACAACAAAAAAACAGAGAAAGGAAACCTCAAGATGCTGCTTTCTCTTAAAATTTTCACTGGAGAGAGAAATCTTTGTTGTTAGAAATTCACTGCTAAATGAAACCAGAAAAAAAAAAAAATGAACCCAACAAAATCTCAGCTGGGATATGTTTCATTTATGAGCATCCACTTATTTAAATTAACACTCCCCACTGTATTTTTTTTCCTTTCTCTAAGACAAAACATATATTAAAAATTCAGATTTTRAAAACCAGGTCGTGAAATGGATAAGAAAGATTAATTAAATAAATAAAAGGAGACATTACAGACATAATGAGGGGTAGATTTCAGTTCTAAACCCCAATATACAGAAGATTATCCCTTCCCTGTGGACCACACTTTTTCAGGGGACAGTGCGAGGTTTCTATCGCACATTGAGGAGGATGCTCGAGGTCCCTCAGCTCTGAGGGCTCYGTCTGCATTTCCAAACTCTATTGTGGTGCCAGGTTTGCTGAGTCCCTGCAGGTCCATGAGTGCCAAGAGCTGCCAGGCTGTGGGTCCGGAGCAGAGGATGAGCTGCCTGAGCACTCCACATCTCAAACATTTGTTTGTCTCTCTCTGTTCCGTGCTGCCCCTGCCCTCCATCCCAGATGAGCCAAAGCTGATGTCAGAGGTTAAATGTGCAGGGAGGGATAAGGACAGGTCACAGCTGAAGGAGGGGAGGGTTTGGCAATCTTTTGTTCTTTCTGTCCACAGCTAAGCCATTTCCCTGTTTTTTCCAGGGGTTTTTGCTCAGGCTGGGTCGCCTYTGGGTACCCCAAGCTCCTGCAGCACAGCCGAGGGCTCCCTGAGCTCCAATTTACTGACCCACAGAAAGGACTGGCCACTCCTTCTGGAGGGACAAAAATGATGGCAGGGGCAAAGCACATTCTTTATTTGGCCACCAGCAATGAAGGAACGTTTCTTTTCCGCTTTTAAGAGTTTGCCTGAGGCAAGCAAGGTCAGAGCTGTGGTTTTTTGCTCTGAGGGAGATTTCTAGAATTTGTAGGAGGGTTTGTTTCTTTTTTTTTTTTTTTCCTGCCACCTTYTGAAATTTGCAGATAGTTTGGGACTAGAAGGAAATTCTTAAAATCTCCTACATATTTGTCTGGTTGTAGGGAGTATGATTTGGGTTTCACCTCGTGCATCCTACCAGAGCCAGTCAATATTTAATAGCTAAAATTGGCTGGCTGTTGTGCTTGGACAACTCCAGCTACTGTGGCTGCTACCACACTGTTGTTAGAAGCATATTGGTTACTAGATGTTGTACCAGAGTAAATACTAATAAATTTGGTGGTTGTGGAGAGGAAGTTGAATCCAAAAGCATTCCAGCCAGTGAGGAGGCACAGAAGGACTGTGCTCCTTCTTTTGATGTACCMAAAGGTTGAATGGAGCTGGGAGGAAGGGAGGTGATGAGTGCAGGTTTGAGGTGCTGTATGTGTGTGCCTATTCCTGCCCTCAGGAAAAGGGTGGATTCTTGGTCAGGAGGACAAATCTTAGAAGTGCTGGACACGAGCACGGTGTCCTYCAGGCTCATGACTCCGGCAGGTTAGTGAAAGTTTGCTGAGGTTATTTTTCTCCTTAACCAAGCAATAATAACAAATTTAATAAAGGCGCATTGAATGGCTTGTGCCTTCTTTCCCAATCACCTCAGACTGCTTATCTTCTAAAGCTGAGAACAAACTAAAAAGCTTCAGGGTATCTCTCTGTGGATCTGAATATTTGGACCAGCAGCTGTATGTCTCCACCTATACTCCATAATTTAGATAAACCATTAACATGCCATTTTATTAGTTGCTTTCTGCTAATTAATAACTCAGYACTCACTGAAGTCATCCTATCAGTTGTATCAAAATACTGATTGTCCTGTGGAAGGCACTGTGAGGACTGCTTATTGTATAAATAATAACAATATAAAAGAAATCAATATTCCAAAGTATAGCCAGAGTTCTATTGTATACAAAAAACCCCTGTTTTACAGTACATGAGAGATGCTCTCACCTTCTTCCCCTCCAAATGCTCCTCAATGTATTTTTTTATTTTACGTGGCTCATGATATGAAACTGYTCATAAAAATGGGGTCTGATGATTACAGCTGCATCTTTTAATGTTAAGAAGAAAGAGACACAACTAAGGCAAGTGTCAGTAGGTTTGGTCTATTTGAAGACCAGTGCTGGATCCATTTAAAACCCTTCTGCCTGCAGAAGCATTACAATGACTGTGTGTGGCACTGGGAACAGGACCATACACGCTCGACAGCTCTTATTTTTTAAATACCCATCCAAGTAACACGCAGCATTTTGAAATCTAACTTGTGTGGTCTAATTATGCAATAATTTTTATAATTTAGGCCCCAATATTATGAGCTTCTCCACAATTATGGCTCTGCCCACGCAGTTCTCAGTGCACGATAGGGAAGACTTAGGGGCCAGCTCTTTTAAACATACAAGTATATGTTTTAATTTTTTAATTTTTACTCTGAGACTTAAAAATTCCTTTAATATTAAGAGAAGGCTTAAGAGTCGATCCTGAAAGGGACCTTAGAGGCTCTCATTTAACTAAGGGCACACAAATAATATTCCATGCACACTGAAGACCCACACTTATCAGCATTCCAATGATAATGAGTATTACATAAAGGGAAACAATAAAATAGCAATAAACAAGTGTTTAAGCAAGATTTTGCTCCCTCCCWATCTTCAAACACCACCTTCATAATGACTGTAGACACAAAAACATGCATGTGTGTAAGAGTTGGAGAGATCAGAGGCTTTGATTGCAAGAATTCCAAAGATACTCAGACCATCCATGCAAGTTTCAAATGACAGGTAAACATATACAACTAAAAATATGAGCCCCATTATGAAATCATACAAAACAACACTGATGACACTTTTAACTTGATGCTTTTATAAAAAATATTGATGCATTGCAATTAAACTGTTCAGCAAAACAAGAAGTTAATGAACAAGAATAATCACATTTCGTTAGCTACAATTTACACGGAGAAATACTTTCTTTTCCCTAGAGAACACCTATTTCTCTATGCCCATTTTCTTTCTCCTTTCAATCTCCCACTCCACACAGACCTTTTCTGATTTCTCTTTCTATTTTTCTACTTGCTTAAACTTTGTTAATCCCCACTTTTTATTTTATTTTTATTTTTAAATTCCATTCTCTGCAGCAGAGCTCTCACCACCCTTTCAGGCTCTGTTGCCATCCACTGTGGCCTTGGACAGCAGCTGGAGATGGTGTGACACCATCACCCTCTACTCTACCTGCACCTTGCAGCTCTGGAACAAGATGAAACACGAGAAGAGTAGTTCACAAAAAGCATTTTTGAGGACAACAATTTCCTAATTAGAAACCACAAAACAAACCCAGAAGACACTCTTGATGTGTGTGCATGAATGTGTCAACCCCACTGAGGCAAAGGTAAAGCCCAGAGTGGAACCTAATGAATGGAAAKAACTTGGAAAATAAGAATAATGGTGGCAGCACAAACTTTATYCTCCATCAATTTTAGAGAGAGCAACAACTAAATTGGTACTTAAAAAATCCTCCCCACTGAAACAAYTACAGGACAAGATAGTTTTAGGGTTTTTTACTTTGTTTTTACCAACTCTTCAATTCAAGAATGTAAAAATTTGCCAACACATCCTAATTTCTCATTAAGTACTCTAAATGCAAACAAAATTATCTAGCCCATTTAATTCTAATTTTTTRGATCTATATTTTTTCTCACACTTGCAAATCTTGCCTCATTTTCTCTAGGAATTTAAAGAAGTAATACAGGTCACCATGCTAGGTACACCTCTACATTCACATTTTTAAGGTTTGGACATGAGACTCAGTGGCCTGTGCTGTATAAACAACATTGGATTTGGAAAAAAATATGGTGAGAAATTCAGCAAAAAAAGCACAGCTGGATCATTATTTCGTATTTGAATGCAGCATGTTGTGTTATGAAAATGTGAGGATTAAGTCAAAGAATGTAGTTGCACTGCATTTTTTAATGAGAAAGCCTTGTTTTTACTAATATTTCCAGAGATCAAATCAASCTTTTTATTAATCCAAGCTACTTGTTTTTTTAAACAAGCCTTTTTTTTTAGAATATACCCTAACTGTAATTTATCAATTCTTCTATCATCAAAAGTTATTGTTTAAGCCAGWTCTTTTTGCAGAGCTCAACAGTTAATCATGCAAAAACAAAATGAAACAAAATGAAAAGAAAACAAACTCATTTTCTCAGGCAAGTCACGTGTTCACAAACAGGGGAAGTAAAAAAGGAGCAGTAAAAGGAAGAGSATCACCTGTGTCCTTTGCAGATTTTTTTTCCAATAGAATGTTTTGGGATCTCTCATTTCATTAAATGAAATCTTATTTTTAATTCCCCAGGCTATGCACCTTCCACCATCAGGCATTACCATGATAATGATCACAAAATGCTTTGTAGGCTCACTGAAAATGCAGCTTGTTCCAATGACAATATCCAATTAATATGTCTTCCAAATTTCCAAGTGTGAATCAGGAACAACCCACACCTTGCCCTGTCCCTGTGCAGAAGGAAAGGGGGAATGAACCCTCCAGGCTCCCTGCACTGCTCAGGGCTCCTGCTAAACCCAGAACATGGCATTTGATGATCCTCAGGAGGCCAATACCATCCCCAAAGCACTTAGCACAGTTCCAGTTTCATTCCTCCTCGTGGTCTCTGCAGCTGGCACAGCAAGCATGGCCAGCAGCTCTGTGAYATTCGAGTCAGGATTGCCTGTTCTATCCAGAACCAATGTCAGCTCATTCCAGAGTCTGCATTGCAGGAAAAATTACCACTCTGATCTGCCTTCAGATTATCACTGATTTCAGAGATTTATCATCTTTCTGTTTCTTTCCCAAACTGAAGAGTTAYATTGCAATAGCTTCTCTTTACATAGAAATTATTTWAAAAAAAATCCTTCTGTTTTTTAACTTTGCTTTATTCTCTGTTCTTTCTCAGTGGCTTGCCAGAAATGAATGGAATAGCAAAAATGTGAGCAAGCCTTGAACAAGTGCAGGGGTTAAAAACAGCTTTGTGTTTAAAAAAAAAWTTGTTATCCAAGTATTTAATATATTGTTTCCCTTTTTTATAACTGCTGCAAATAAAGCCAAGTTTTTGGAGGACTATGCACAAGAATTCCAACATCATCCTGAAGAATAATAGCTAATATTATATCCTGATATTTAGTATGCAGTCTTGGGGCCTGGGATTGCTTTCCTTCCATATGCTTCATTTTACATTTATCCAAAGGAAATTTCATCTGCCCAGTCCCTCAAGTCACTGCAACCTAGATTTCCAATTTTCAGAATTCCTTCAGTCCTGCGGAAGAACAAAAYAGATTTCCAAACCATTTTGTGGGAAACTACCATATTAAATATAACCGTTTTCTCAAAAGAATGAGCTGAAACGTGCAGGGCAGCTGGGATGGAGGGAAGGCCACAGACACAGCTCTGTCCYGTGCTAATTCAACAAAGTGCCAATCCATGCTTGTGGAATCCTTTGCTGCTGTGGCTGACACAGTGTCAGCATTTTCCAGCMACTGTCAGCCTGTACTGGGACCCTTTAAAACAGCTGAAATAAAAGAGCTCTTTCTGCATATTTATGCCATCCTGCTCCGAGCACTTCCTGCTGGCCCCAGTAAATCTCTGCTAAATTTCAATCGACCCTCCTGGTGTTCCAGCTGTTAGATAAACTTCCAAGGGTATTTTTGTGACAGGTACAAACCTAGACAGGAAATCTCAAGAAGAAATCCTAAATTAATTATATGTCAACATTCAAGCCACAAGAAGGAGCAATTGTCATAAATTTTTGAAAGTTAGAATCCAATTTTAGTTGTAAGTGCAAGAAARTTCACTGACTCAGTTGTGAGTCAGGGCCAATAAAAGAATCTATTTCATATTCTTCAGCAGTTCACTGTGGCTAAACATAGAARGGAAGAGGCTAAGAACAGTGAGCTGTTATGTTGAAATCAAACAAAAAACTGAGATGCAAACTAGCAACAAATTGAAGATTTACAATTTATAATTCAGCCTTCCCTAACCGTATCCCACCTTTTGGAAAAGGTGGCTTTGTGCTCCAGCCTGGCAGGGGCCCAACCCAAACCCATCTGCCTAAAGACAAAAGGGAGAGTTTTGAGACACCTGCTGTTGTGTCTGAACAGAGATGTGGCAGGGGTGGGGAGAGAGGGAGAAAAATCCATGAGGCTTTGCAGGCTGTGCTGCTGGATGTGGCACAATGAGAGATGCTCGTGGTGCTGATCCTGGCACCAGGTCTGTGCCAGGCTCGGGCAAACAGCTCAGGGTGCTCCCCAAACCCCACAGACACCGCTCAGCGCTGCACCCTGGACACAGGGAAGAACCCACTGCTCCAGGGGAAACCCAGCAAGGAGATTCAGCCACCTTCCTTAGAGGAAGGAGAAAGGGAGGAGGCAGAGGAGCTGCTTTGCAGCAGGARGAGTGTCAGGGCAGAGGGAGAGTGGGATATTCAGGCAGGGAAGAAGAGATCGCACACCGTGGGCTGAGCGTTCTCTCCATAAACAATGTCCTGTACACATTGCAGGTAACATTCCCCTGCTTCACTGACTGCTTGCCCTTCCCAGACTCTATCAGGATCCACCCAAACACAGAGCCTTCCAAATTATTTCAATGGAGATCCATCAAATAGTCCCAGGAAGCAAACACTCAAAACCCCATCTGCAGCCAAAACGGAGCCCACAGCACAAACACAAATACATCAGAAACCCAGCAAGGAACCAGCAGAAACACACTGCACTTAGCTGGCCACCTTGATTCTGTGTCTCTGAAATACCGTGGATAAATAACTTCTTATGTCACCCTGGGAGAAAAGGAATGTATGATATGGCTATGAAACCACCTGGATTTTTTTATATATAAAAAGTGTTTTCACTGCTTATGGAAAGCCAGACATGTAAATTACACTGCCCTTAGCAGGAAAAAACATGTGCCAAAGACCATGCCTAGGAGCAGAACTGGGGAAGAATGGGGGTATGGTCATGCCAGCTTTGCAATGTTTTCTTTTACAAGCCTGTTTTACTGCTGAGAGGGGGGAGACCACTGTTATTTCTTCCTCAGAAAGCTGTKCTCACAGGATTTGACTATTGGTCATGAAAATCTTATAAGGTCARACAATCATGCAAGATTTTAATGAATTGGAAGTTTAAAAGTGTTCCCAAGATTTTGGTTATGTCCATTTCTAAGATGGAAAGYAATCCCCTTAACAATGTGCATAGCCCAGGAAACAAGAACTGAATAAAAGCAAATGTGGAGATATGAACTCAGTTCCCTTGAAAGTTTGCACAAATTTATTATCAAATGATTTCTCTACTTTTAGCCTCTCCACATGGACAGAAACAGCTGGCACCACCAGCAAAAGTACCCCTGCACATTCAGTGCTGATGGCAGTAAACAGGCTTGGCCTGTTCCCTTGCTGCAGATTGAGTGAAGATCATTCTGCAAGAGCAAGGAGACACAGCCACAGCACCCTGTGCCATTAGAGGTCCCTTGGAGGCCGATTGTTAGCACTGGAACATGAGCACTCTGGGTATTTATCACAATGTGGACACTAGAGTGGCTTGAAGTAGTTTCACTTCCTCTTAAATGATAATAAATTGGCAGCGTGAGTGTTGACTGCCTGAAATGCAACTTCATTGCTTCAGAGGTTAATGGAGCAACCTCTCTCTGTTGATCTTCCTGTCACCATTGGCTACAAAAGACTCTCTGACACAGTGCAGTTTTCAGGAGAGGCACAAGTACAACAGAGATTAAGCACATCAAAAAGAACACTGTCCCACTCCATTATGTACTGCAAAGCTGGTGCGCAGCAAATCGCAGCGGCCAGCACTGTCATCTGCCTGGTCTGAAAATGGAATCAGCAAAAAAAGAGGGGATGATGCTGTATTACTGGGACAAACACCTTTCCATCTTAAAAAAAGGGAAAAAAAAAAAAAAAAAAAAAAAAAAAAAGAAAAAGAAAAAAAAAAGACAAAATAAAGGGGAGAAAAGGAAAAAAGATAAAGAAGAAAAGCAAAGAAAGGAGGAGAGGAGAGGAAAAGAAAACTAAAAATAAGAGGAAAAAGAGAATACTTTAATTATGATGTACATATTGGAGCCACGGACATTGAGCTATTTTGCATTAGTTCTATAGAATTCCTCTTGTATTTCTTCCAGGAAGCTACACAGTGAATTAGCCAAACTACKATTCTTTTGAAGGCTGGATTCACGATTTTTGCAGGAGATGAAAACTGACAGGAATAGAGTAGGAGGTGGCCATGAGATTCAAAGAGGATTACATTTAATGCTGGCTAAGTGAATAACCCTCTGAATGAAAATGTATTCATTTAGGGAAATGTGCCTCTTCTTGTTCCAGGTTGCTGCCCTGAAATGCCTGGCAGGCGTGTTAACTTTCAATAATTCATAACTCCTGTTGATCACTGACAACACAATGGATGTGCCCCTCGCAATTCTGAGCAGAGAACATTGCCCAAGGAAGCTGAACATTCTGTTCATCCTACACACAAACCATTGGAAGGCACTTCCCAGAAGGCAGGTTACTCCYGTCCTGCCAGCAGCACCTACGGCGTCAGGAGCACAAACCCAAACTCACGAGACAGCCAGGTCGGTTTTCTTTTTGTGAGCATGTACATGGAATAAAATGGCTCATTGGAAATGTTACGTTTTGGTCAATATTGCTGATTARAAGATGGAAAAAGTACCTAAAAGTGCATCAGCCGTGCAATTAGAGCAGTGTAAATGCATGCACATATCCAGTAATTACATGGGCAGTTGTGCAAACCACTCAGGGCTGTCTCCACCCTCCACCTTCCAGCCCCACAGGTGCTTGGGATGGGACTGACAACACCTCTGCAGCAAATACAGCAAATTCCTGTTGGACTCTTATCTTTTGGAGGCCTCAGTTAGAAGTGAACACTTTTGAGGATGAGACCCATCAACCTGAATGAAAGCATCAATTTCCTACACACACACAGGGGCAGCTWCTTGGACTTCTTATTAGAAGGCAACATTGATAACAAGGAGTGTCTGCTGATAGCATCAGGGAGGAGGAACCTACTGGAAATCACAGAAGATGAGGAAGATTGGGATTTCTTGCTGGAGAAGCAAACGGGGGGTGAGATTCCAGGACCAAACTCTTCTGAATGCCAGAGGAAGAGTGCCTTCCCAGCCTGGGATCTAAATGTTGTGAACAAGACAGGAGTTCAGGGTTCAGCTCTGATTGTGTCAGTGGCTCCTTTTGGGACCTCRGGCAATTTGCTTAATCCCTATGTATCAAGATTTTTTCAACTGTAAAAACCAAAATAGCTGCTACTAAACCTGGAGAAGTCCTTTTCAACCTATAAATCAAAGCAGAACATAAATTCTACACTTTCTTCTGAACTACTACACCATTTTCAGTTTCTTTAGGTTGAGAAACATATACAGTGTTATCTGAATTCAGGCTGATTAGGAACCATGACTTAACTATTTATGCTTTTAAAATGTAAATGCTTTACTTTCAAAAAGTAACAAGATCCAAAAATTAGGTCCACCAGTTTGAAGCCAGATGTAAATCGAATGATTTACGTCAGAATTACACACCCCATCCCTGGAAGTGTTTAAGGCCAGGTTGGACTGGTTTAGTGGGAGATGTCCTTGCCCATGGCAGGAAATGGATGAATTTTAAGGTCCCTTCTGACCCAAACCGTTCTATGATTCAAAGAGAAAAATTGGAAGTTCAGTGCCATGAGGGCTCCATGACTGTTAGAGCTGAGAGCATCTCTCCCACAAATACAGCAAAATCAAACCAGAGGTTTGAGATGACAGCACTGCAGATCCTAAAAGTTACCATTTATAACACCTGAAAAAGACATCGTCCTTCTGGAAARAGTTTGAGAAATTACTAATATTCATTGAATATGAGAGTGAAAGACAACCCTTAAACATGGGAAAGCTCCAGCTCTGCATGYACAGAACACCAGCTGCAGCAATATACACTTCAAAGCCACGTTGCTGCAGACAGAATCAGCCACAGCTTTCTTTGTAGACTTTCCTTTGAAGAAAGAACTTTATGGGTAAGTGGGTGCATAACCACTCACAGCTACACAAAGTTGTTCATCCTTATACCAAAATGCTTCATTTTTGCTCCAGTCAAAAACAGCAGCTAAGGAGTGGCTGGTCTACAGGTTAAGAAAATATTTTTGAATATCAGTGAGAATTTAACTCCAGCTTTTCTTCAACGGCCATAAACTTTTCTGTACTTATTTTTTATATCTCTAAATCACGTTCAGCTCTACTGAAAGGCTGCTGCAATGCCAGTATACAATATAATGCACTRGTAATATAATGTTCAAAATTGCATAATTACATCCTGTATCACAATGAATTTATTACCGTGGATAAATTTATATAAAAGCWCTTGAACAACCCAGAGGAAGAAAAAGCCTATTAAGCATTTCAGAATCTATTTGGGACCACCAACTTAAAAAACAAATGTGACCTTGGACAAAGGTAAGATTTAAGAAATAAGAAACTCGTATCAGAAACCCCAACAAAACAGAAAGACTTCTATTTTCTGAAATTATTACTGWTATCAGGTGTCAGCTTTTAGTGATKTTGTGTGTGGTTACAGATTYTTTATCCCCMACACTGGAGCACACCAGGGCAGTTTTATCTGAGATGGAGCAGTTGCATCACTGGAGTTAAAGCAACATCCTGAACTGCAGCAGTAACTGAGTATGGACAGTTTAKAAAACAACTACTCTTAACTGCATTTTAATGTTGTGCATGGTTTCAAAAAAAGTCTATCACAGGCAAAATAATTCTAAATATTTTAAACATTTCGCAGCAAGGAAATATTCTGGATCTTTAGAATAGATTCGGACTTTGCATTCYGGACTTTTTTTTCTAAAAGTCTTTTATTTTTTTTCTTAATTAGAATTTTTAACAACCAAGGGCAGAAAACTTAGAGGAAAATCTGTCCCAATGTATTTTTCAATGAGAGGCAGACTTTAGAAGGATTTTCTTTGTAGAAAAGCAACACTTTTTTGATCTTTATCTCCATTTGCATGGTAGAAGCATTCAAAGGAGTGAAGTATTACAGTCATTAGTAAGTAAAAGAGATATCAAGTGTACTAAACTCCAAGATTATCCATCAGAAATGAAACAAAACAAAGACCCTACAAGTATCAGATAGGCTCTTTTTCTGCTGGCTGAAATCTTTCATATGGTATATAATGCTGGCAAAACAGAATTTTTCTATTCACCTTTTCCCTATTGAAAAGCAATGCTCTCTTTATCTAACCTTTTCTAAACCACCATTGAAAATTGTATTTTCTGACTCAAACAAAACATTGTTTTTCTTTCTGCCTCATATGGCTAATAATAAAGWCTTGAGGTAAATCTCCCTACAGCTGCTTTCAGTTCATTTTAAGTCAATGAAACCTATATAATCCTGTAATACAGTCAATTGTTTCTTTTCCACTAGGCCTGAAGGGCTGCAAGCTTAGAAAGGGAAGAATTACTGTTTTGCTTTTAAGCACCTATTAATATTTTGCCCCTCCAGCAGTTCTTTTTTTCCCCTTTGAAGCCTTTTTCCCACTAAATTAATGTTTAACAATTAAATCAAGCTGAAGGAGATCTTAAAAGATCTAGACAATTACTGATTGGGTAGAAGAACAGGCCTTTAATTTAAATGGGAAACATCTCTGAAATGGTGGTATGAGACCCCACAACTAATTACATAATTTTCTGCATCTGAGAAAACACGAGCTGAGAGAATACAAATAGAGACACACATGGAATACCAGACAGAAAAGCTGGAACTCCAACATCTACCTATCATCTTTGAGAACAGAGCAACTTGCAGAAAAACAAGCTTTGAGCTACTAGATAG